>NC_061797.1:19897940-20200970 GCF_021462225.1 Girardinichthys multiradiatus
ACACAAACAGAACACAAAACAGAGCACATGTGCTTCAGATAGCCTGCTAGGACTAAGATAGCAGAGTTTCACACAAACAAAACCAAACTTCATAAAAACGTTCAGATCATTTCATCCTAAATCTTTCTCTGCCAAAACCCTAACCTTGTATGTGAACCGTGCTGAGGAGGAATTGTCCGGGCGAAAACAAAGTTTGAAGAAAGCTCTGTGAACAAAAGGGTTAGCTTCAGCTAACCTCCGTAGCTGTTTGATGGCGCGGCTCGCTCTTATACGAGCAGTGGCATCATGGGAAGTCCACTGCTACCCCCCTTTCCCCTTCTGAAGTTGTGCTGGAAGTCGGTTAAATGCAATGTATTTTGAAAGTTCCAGAAAAGTTTGTACCAGTTTTCATGTTGAAATCCATGGCTGTGGTCCCAACATGACCTATCATTGTACCTGTTCTGTACAACATTTGCTACTTTTTAAGAGTTTAAAGACATTCTGTAGTACTTCAAAGTATTTTCCAAAATACTCATTAGGAGTTAGTTTACTTTGTTCTGTCGGAAGAAGTGAGTTTTACATAATAAATGTAATGATATAAGGTCTGATATGATTACCACTTCCATCCCGAATTTTAAAGAATTTGACACATTTTATACTTTTTATTCTTTATGAAAACATTTAAACCTTTTTATATCTACATTTCCTAAATATACAGTTGAGAAAACATTTGCATATATTTATTTTTTATGAAGCAGTAATGTTCACAAACATTGAACCCTCAGTTTTCTTTCCATTAAATATTTAATGCTTGCTGTGTCCCCCTGGGTCCACTATCAGCAAGCAGGGAAAAGCTAACGAGGCAATGGTGTAAACACAAAGCAGTCCTTCTTACCCAGATTCCCTTGATGCCATCAGGCACACCACTGCATCACACAGTGATTTTATTGTAGTAGCTGATATCAGCACAGTCAACAGGTCGGAATTTCTTTAGTTGTTGTAAATATTACTAACACTAAACTAACCACTAAAGAAAATGTAGAGTGAAATAAAGCCTCTCGCTGTTGTTCACACATGGACTGTTTTCTACTTCATCTTTTTCTTAAATACAGAAATCACAGAGAACACACAAAGCCTTTTGACCACAGTTTGCATCATCTGCCACACATTCCTACATTCATTTTATATAAAGTAGAATCAATTTTGCTGAATATATAATAAAGCATAACTAAAGAAAACCCCTTATATTCATACTGTTATGCCACAAGCAAAATATCCAGTCTAGCCTAAGACTAACAAACAGATGTCACACACAACTGTTTCAATTGATAGTAGAAATGAAACTTTTGATAATATTTAATATTATGATCATATCATATGTTGTATTTATTTAAATAGAACATCCACTAAGGATTTAAATAAACAAAAACAAGTATTTAATGCCATCGACTTTCAAAAAAGGTTTTAAGAGTAAAACTTCAGTGTTAACAAATAATCTTGTCACTAGAAACAAATCACAACAATTTCTATTAATTATTATTTCAGTAATCCTGGTAAATCTTTCTTTCACCTCCATTATGGTGCATTTTTATTGTTTTATTAACCTGGGACATTTTTCGCACACATTTAACTGCTTAAGGGACCTGTAATATAATAAATAGGACAGTGTATGTTTTGTGTCTCCCTAAAACTTACAGCAACATTATTTGGATGTTGGCCTGATATAATGAACAGCATTTCTCGCAGTTGTCTTTTAAGCTGAATTCAGCAAATATTCCCTTTGGCTTTGTAAGAGCATGGTGGTGTGTGTTTATTGGGCCTCACTGGACCAAAAAGACTTACAGCCAAACATACACGTGCACATTCACATAAATGCATGTTCTCTCACACGGGCCCTTTTCTTTTAGCCCAAGAGGAATTGATGACTCTCATTATCGCCTCAAAGCAAGATGGCCACGCTGCCCCTGCTCAGCAGCCTATTAAGTTACCAGACAGCTTTATTGTATTGGTGTTCGATAATTTTCTTTCCTCTGTCATTCCGAGTGCATCAGGGAGTTGTTGCATGTGGAGGAGTGGTTGTGAGAGAGGGCAGGAGCTAACGTGAAAAGGCACAGCTGGTGGAAATTATCCCATCCTATATGTGAATCCTTGGGCTGATTGTTTAGCAGTTCTTGGCTACAGAGACACCTTTCTTCATGAATGGTTTATTCCAAATTGAGTGGAGAAGAATTGGTTTGTTGTGCTTATTGTGAACACTTGTCACGACACGCAATAAACTAACTGCATCCGAACAGTAGTCCTTCCTTGCAGCAGGGAAAATACATTAATGAACTGGGATAATCACCTCATGGACTGCATATGCCACACTGATTTATTAGAGGTTTTTCAGTTTGTGGTCCCTGTACTCTTCAGGATCAATGCATTTACTGCCACCTATATGCATAATGTCTAGATAACTGGAATTTTATTTAATATTTATTTTAAAGTGAATACAAAATAACTTATTTCCAAGTGAGGAGAAACAAGCCATTAACTGTAATTAACAAGAATGGAGATTCAAGAAAGAAGCAAAAGATAATCTTTAAATATTATTGAAACTATATGTTTGATTACTTTCAGCACTATGCAAATGCTCTGTCTGTATAGATGAGATTCACTCTCCTTAGCATGGTTTATGCTTAAACCGGTTCCAATGACAAGGCCATTTGTTAATTCAGACAATAATTATTTGACAACAAAGGCAATTTACAGACTGCACACAAAATTGTGTTTTCACCCCCAGATGGCAGACACCGACTAAGGAACTAGGAAAACACAACAACAAAAACAAGATGGTAAACTCAAAGCTCCTTGACGCAGTAGAAAATTGTACATTTTACAACCTTGATCCCAATACAGACATACTATATAAAACAGGAACTTGATGGAACAGGACTCAATGTTTAACAAAATGTTCTCCATGTCTTCACTTTTAGACCCACATTGGATATCCTTTTAGATACAGCCTGTTACAGAGCAAGGCACGTAACAGCATAAGCAAGCTTTTGCAACAATAATTAAGAGTTAACAGCTCCAGGACGGATGTAAACTTCAGAATAATATGTTACCTTTAAAGTGTAAAGAACCTTTGATTTATACTGAGCTAAGACTCAAGAAATGATGCAGCTGTCAAAAACAATACTTGGATGGGCCTCCATATAGAAGCTGGATATGAACTAACTTTGGACACAGTTACAAGGTTTGTACAATGCCTAAATGTATTCGTTTGAAATTTACTTATTGACCAGACTGGAAAATCACATTAGCAAACTGCTATACATGCTTGGTGCTTTTAATGCTGAGAAGTTTTAGATTTTTCAAATACACTCGACTGAAAATCCTGTTGGCTATGAACTGATATTAGAGAGGATAATTTAGGAGCTTTGGAAATGGAATATCCAATAATACTGCAGGAACACCACTTTGGAAGATTCAATTATAAAATCACAGTAAATGGGCTGTATCTCTTTGTAGCATATATATCCATAAAGTTTTCATACAATCAGTTGATACCTTTTCCACTGATCTACGTTTTCTCCAAACAAACACTTAAGAATTATCATATAATAGTTTAAAGTTAGTTACATTTAATATGTTCAGTTAACCATTTATATATGTGTGTGTAGTCAGAAAATGCTTGAGAAAAACATCAATAGTTTAAGACAAAAAGGCTTTTGCATTTTGAAACATTTGCAATGTTCAGTTCACATGGAAAAGCCAGATTGTTTTCTGCAAATTTCTATGTTTGGCCTGTATATGGACCAACAGACAAGATGGAATATTATCAGTGATTTATACTTTGTGTTTTCCCAACATATTTGGGTTTTAGATATATTTGCTTTGCAATATCACAAAATTAACAGTTGTAAAAAGCAGCATTGAAATCCTTATATGCAGCTTTCTGCCTAAAAGCCCCGAATCTAGCATTCGTGTTAATGTTACTTAGACAGTAAGGCCCACCTTACCATTGTTGCGGGCCAAGAACAAGCGTGCCATGGCAACAGCACTCTGCGACAGCTACAGCCTCCTTCAGAAAGACAAGGTCCACAAAAAAGGAGTGTGGAAAAACAATGGAGACACAATGGAGCTCACAGAGTGTCAAAAATCTCTAGATTGCTGTAGATTGCCTGATATTATTCGTTTGACACTGCAATAAATAAACTGAAATTGATAAAAACACATCCTATCACAAGACTATTTATTTCTTTATTTAATGTGAAAGTTATAAATACTTTCTGTCATTTTAAACCTCAAAGAATAAAAACTATTCTAGAGCTCCATATAGTTGATTGTTGCACCAAAATCAACAGACTGTTTTTTGTAACACTTTGGATAACCTTCTGTGATTCATGTAGAATAAAATCTGCATTCTTGACTGCAGTAGTATTGGCACAGAACTGTTATTTGCAACAACAAAGGTTTTTTTTTTTTTCCAGGGTTTAAAAATGCTCTGTATCTACAGCAACTGTTGACAGAGAAACTTTAGAATGAGATAAACTGCGATCCTAGGAGAGGTGCGGTTGTCATTGTAAGCCTTTGCCTGAGACCAAATCTCAATCAGGTACAGCAGGGAAATGTGCTGCAGAGTGGAAATATATGATAAAAACAGACAGAGGAAGGGAGACCAAGGGCAATATTACTTCATATGAAACGGATTCTGTTCTAAAATACATAATGTTATTACTTCTATACGTTATTATGCTTTACTAAGTCTTTTTGCAACCCAAACACCTATGCCCAAATCATAATTGCACTTAAGTTATATTATGTTACACTATCTTTTTTCTTGTTCAGGTAAATCTGGCACAAAAACAACAAACCCTTTTCTTTCTTTTCTCATTTGTACTTCACTTGTTTTACCCTGCTTGATACTTTCTCTTTACACACATTCTAAGCAATCAATGACATTTCAGCTACTTGATGAAACTAGTAGTGAGGTCAAGAATAATGGTAAAAGCCTTGATTAAACTGTAGTGGCTTTGTATGACACACTACTCTCTGTTCGTACCATTTGACTTTCTATGAAGGTCAGATTGGCCATTAGCTAGATCAGCCTAACACTGCTTGCCCCACCTCTCTACTCCAATTCTTCTCACCCCCCACCCCCCCTTCACTTCTCCACCCCTCTCCACGCTCTGGAGAGAGATGCGATGGAGCTAAATTTATCTTCACAGCAACCAAAGCTAAGATGTTAAAAGAGAACCCCTGCCAGCTTGGCAACTGGCTGCTGATTGTGATCAACTTCACCTTTGCAAGGCGTCTGTCAAAATAACATGGGCCCATTTCTCCTCCAACCTTCTCTCTATCCTTATTCCTTTTTATCCCCAGCATGATCCTCCCATCCCCTGTTTTATTAACAACAGAGCTGGTGGTTTGGGATAACTGGTCACTCCTCCAGGCGTTGAAAGGCAAGGACTCTCTATTATCCTAGCTAGATGGATGGGTTGAAATAATGCCTGCAAGTAGTAGAGACTGCCAAATTCTCTAGTCTTAAAACCCCTTTGTCTCTGACAAGAAGGAACATTAGTGAGAAGGCCAGGTACTTTGATACAAATTTAACTCTGTGAATAAGGGAAAAAATGTGGTCAGAAAAGTGCATACTCTTTGAAAGCTTCAGAAGTCCTGAAACTGCATAATTCGTTTTGCTGTCTGTATAAAAAATGCTTAAAAAAATTGACTTTCTGTCAGCAGCTATTGCAGATATCCCACAGTCCTACTGACGGTGAACTTTTTGTGAGGACGACAGGATACCTTAGTTATATAACAAAAGTTTGCATGCATTTTTAATATTGTGTACAGTCTTTAAGCCACATTGCAGATTGACCTACCGTAAATTCCGGACTACAGAGCGTACCTGATTAAAAGCTGCCTGCTCTAATGTTTAGAAAGAAAACCAATTTTGTACGTACAGGCCGCATCGGATGTTAAGCCGCAGGTGTCCCACGGTGTAATATGATTTACACAGAAAGATATTACACGTAAGGAATTTTTAACTTAATCTGTATGGTAATATAAACAAATGCATATTGCAAATGCTTTTTTCGAACAGCGGCTAACACGGCTACCTTTAAATACACGTACGTTATCAGTAACACACAAATTTTGTTGCTAAAGCTTTTTTACTGAACAGTGCTGAACAACATTCCAATATCTCCTAACCGATATACACTGCAGCCTACCAGGTCAAAAGTCATTGATCGCCTTCTTCATCTTCTTCCTGCGCACTGAAACCATCAAAGTCCTGTTGTTCAGTGTCTGAATTGAACAGCCTCAGGATCTCGTCACTTACTTGAGCCTCTTCGTTGACGCTCTCACTTGAGCGCACCCGGTCCCCTTAATCACGCAGCAGTCCAGCCTTTCGAAACCCGTTGGTGATTTTCCATGTTGATGAGGGTGAATATAAATGTCTGGTTTACAATACGGGTTATTGAATTGTGAAAGTGCTCTTGATTTTTCGCAAAAGTTCATTGGACCTCTTTGAACTACTCATCAATTTGATTGGTCTACTGTTACCAGGCAAAATGTTTTTGGTGGCATGAAAAAAAGCATTCTAATTTTGAATTATTTAGCCTCTGTGCAACTGGTTCCTGTCATAAATCCTAATTTACATGAATAAAATCCTCTTTCTTTCTTTCTTTCTTTCTTTCTTTCTTTCTTTCTTTCATTATTTATTGCAAAGATATTGGGGGAAGAAACTAGAACGGCTTGCTTAACAACGTTTGCAGAATGATTGGCTTAGTAGGTGGTAACGGTACTGAAAGCCAAAACTCTATCAATTGTTTTTTTTTTTTATTTCATTACCCAGTGGTAATATTGGAAAATAATGCTCCCTGTTTTTCTGAGTACACAACTGATAGCCAGAAGGTTGTCTGCAGTGTGTGGGTTCTCTTTACACCAGACAGTCATGACATGATGAAGTGCGTGCATGAATCAAAGTATTTTTTTAAAGAAGAGTAGTGTGGGTTAGTATTTGTAAGCCTGTATTTTAGGACCTCCATTTTTGTCCTTTAAAAAAACACCAAAGTTGGTCAGTATTTTAGAATATGAAGTGTGAATCTGCAGTCCTGAAAAGTTACACATTGTATTCTTTCGGAACAAAACAAAACAGGTACTGTTTTAACTGTAAACTATTTCCCTTGTCCCTGCATAAACCATAAAACAGTACAGCTGGCTCTAAACTTTGGTCTCAAGAATCACCAAAGTCACTGTAACATCGCTGTGTGTGCATAATCTGCTATGAAAAGTATACTGAATACATAAAGTGAACTTTTTTTCGTTGCGCTCATCCATTTATAAATAGAGGTGGCAAACATGTCAGTCAGTGTAAAAAGGTAGAATTTGAATTCCTCTTTTTGGAGTAATAGCCAAGGTTGCCCAGGTTTACTATTTGTCTATTACTGAACCTAAACAATTTTACCATTCATCTCAATGATTTTTGAATACAATTGGGTTTCTAAATAATTTAAACCATATAACCAGCTCAGTGTAAAGACTTTGTGTCAAACTAGAAACTTCTGAATAAAAGTGATGGCCTTCTTATAAAATAGTTGTTCAACCATATACCAGACTAAATAGGGAGAGACAAAAATTAGCCACTGTACTCTCTTGCTACACATTTTGAAAAGAAATGTACACACTAACATTTGTGCTTGAGTACAAGTTTACTCTTCCTGAGTCAGTCTTTTCACGAAGCGCAAGATTAGAAAAAATGTCCATCTGCTATCTCAATGTAGAGTGGGAAGTTTATCTCTGCCTCAAGGACTTCATTTTACACTGCATGCTTATTTTCTATATATATATATTTTTTGATTGAATTAATAGCTATTTGTTGCAGTTCCTCTGTTGCGGTTTTCTTGTTTATAAGGTTAAGTGTTAAGTCATTTGCTATTCCTGGCATTCTCATACATATCTTAGGTTTGGTCATGGCCTGTCCCTTTAGAATGATAATCCTGGTGGTGAACACCAAAATCACACCTTCATGCTCATTATTCTCAGAGGATGTTTAAGGGAGAGAAATCTGGGCCAAACAAAGTTTGGAAAGACATAGCCCAAACTGAGAAAATGCTGATTAGGACTGATACATGTGGTAAAATACACAACCAAGTACAAAAGACTTGAACTTTAAACATCAAAACCTCATCACAATATTGTTCATCGGCATTTCCAGAGGACACAATGCCAGAGGAAAACAATAATCTAGTATTTGCTTACTATTCATTTAACACTGTAGTATGCAGAATCCGAGCACCAAATAAATCAAGTCACAGATCATTTTTCTTGACATGTTAAAAATTCTGCTACATGAGCATGAACTCTCCCACTTCATGTATACACAAGTGCATCAGTGCTACAGCATCAACCTAAATGTTGCTGCAAGGACCCATTAATATTATTACTTGATCTCAGGCTATCTTATACAAATGTTTTACTGGGCTTGGCCTTCCACATGCCTACTGAGGATGAACCTACTTTTTGTTTCATTTGGCTAATAATTGTTTGACTAGTTGGGGCACTAACAGACAACTGAAATGTTATTCCCAGATAGTAAGTGGATCCTTAAGTATGATTTAAAAAAATAAGAAGACACTGACATCATGGCAAAAGTGACGTACCCCATCCAGATGTGGCAAAACACTGTGAACTGCACATACACATACACACGCACACTACAGAACTGGAGTGCATCATAAGCGAAACACACACAATAAAGATGTGACAGGACTTGATGTTCACAAAAATCTCCTTTAATTCCTCATGTTTGGGCACATATAATGTGTTTTTCAATACGCCAGCATACATGCCAAAATAGAAAATGGTGTGACAGCATCTCAAAATATAATCGTGAAAAAATAATGACATGTGATTAAAACTCATGTTATGCTTTCTGTTCTTTATGACTGTACTATCACTCTTAAGAACAAAAAGAGAAAAAGAGACTTTGAAGGAGACATTGCCCCTCAATGAATAATTTTCAGTTTTTTGATCTAGTCCTATTTTCCGAACTTATTATAATTATTTTAGCAATAAGTAGCTGTCCCTGACACTTATAACCATATGGACTTTTGTCAGTGTACGTTTTATTTTACTGATTGGTACCATAGTGGTAAACCGGAGATGTAAAAGTAAGAAATGGTTAATTACTCTCTTGCAAAATGTACATGTTGACCTTAGTTTGAACCATTTTTCCTCTCAGTATCTACCTGCAATAGGAAAACCATTGCATTGCAGCAAAGTGCCTACCTCACAGGAACAGTAGAAAAAAAACAATATGTTACACACAATAGGGTGTTGTCTGCTTCTTACACAATTACACAATTCTTACAGAATTTACTTTTGGCAAGCCTTTGCTAGCCTTTTAGGGTCTGGTTACATCAATTTTGTAGATAAAATGTTTTTCATACCACATAGAGTAG
The DNA here is from genome assembly GCF_021462225.1 of Girardinichthys multiradiatus. Lineage (NCBI taxonomy): Eukaryota > Metazoa > Chordata > Actinopteri > Cyprinodontiformes > Goodeidae > Girardinichthys > Girardinichthys multiradiatus. The sequence continues at coordinate 19,907,372 of NC_061797.1, forward strand.
ATGGATGCCTACGTGTGCCAGGGCAGCTTTGCTCTACAAAAGGGACTTGCTCTACTAGGCCTGTATCCTATTTGCATGATTAATTCTATTAATTCCAATTAAATCCAGCATCGAAGGAGCCAAACCACATTGATGTTATAGTAACCTGTGTTTGTATGACTTTTAACCACTTATTGTGTGTTTATGTTGAGTGGGTGTATGTGTATGAGCATATTGCACCATGGCATTGAACCCCAAGACACAGCCACACCGCCACCACCAGCCATGCAAGCTAAGCCCAGGAACCAGACCACCCCGGCCCACCCCTCCCCAGAGCCCTCAACATGCCTGGCAGGCACCAGCTCACCTCACCTCAGCAGTTGGAACCGGGGGGCAGTCCCTGAAAGGTCTAAAGGGAGCGATGCCAACCAGAGCCCAGGAAAGCCCCCACGGCCCTCAACCAACCCAACACACATCTGGGAGCCATCAGGCAGGGGTCCACCACCCTGGGACGTGGCCCGAGCACCCAGATAAACAACACCCATCCAAGGGGAGGCAGCCTTGCATTACATAAGAGGTGAAGGATGGGGCAAAAATGTAGCAGGTGCTCCCCCCTTGCCCACAAGGCCCATCATCCAACACCCTAAGACCCTACTGTCGTTTTTTGTTGCATAGGTGAGGGAGGAGGGGATGGGTAGCAAGGCACCAGCATAAATCCCCCCATGCGGGCAAGCTCCCCAACTGTCCCCGTCTTGTCCCACCAGTGCCCACAGCAGTCCAGCACCTATTGAGGCAAGAAACCCCCGAGAGATTTCCAAAGACACCATGAGAGAGCCCCCCGCAGAGTGGCTTGGGGCCTGCTAAAGTGCATTATATTTAAACTCCTTTTATTCTTCCAAATGCTTAGAACTGCAGAAAGGATGTGGCATCTATTTGTTTCCAAATCTACTTTTGTGATTTCACCAGGAAGGCACATTGAGGGGCAGATTGAAATGATATACTCTTTGCATGTTGAATGGTCTTCAAATGCTTTTTAGCCACAAGCCATAGACAGCGCCAGAGAAAATCTAGATGTTTGTGAGGTAAATCTCCCATGCAGTTTGACATGTGTTGGTAAGTGAAAAACCCATTTGAAACCCCTGTTTTTTCTGTGTAGTGCGTTATATGAAGGATTTTGTATTGTATCAACTGAAGGTTGGCATATTGAGTTATTCTGAAAGTGCTTACGCAAATTTGTAGATACAATGGTTGAAGTGCAAGGTCTAAACCTGGATATGAATTAGGTGCAACGAGGAACTGTATTAGTATGGGTTTCTAACAACGATGCTTCTTAGTAAGATCAGAGTTACAGGTAAACCTGATCCAAAGTAAATGATTTGGGTGAGTTGTTAGTTTTTGGTGATTATTAGATTTTCAATCTTAAAAGGCTGCAGTAGTTACGTTTCAGAACTATGGATTGTGAAGATTTTTCAAAGATAGATTTTAGCAAAGGTTTTTTATATACTAAACCCACCAGACAGAAAACCTACCCTTTTTGAATTTTGTGCATATTTTCAGTGGCTGTGATTACATTATCTCTTTCAGTTATGTTGCCTCCTCTCAGTGCCCAGTCGACCTCTAAAATGCTCAAATGGTTTTCTATTGTCAGCCACTTTACCAGCTGTACTCTCCTCATCACTTTACAACAGCCACATGCTGTGCACTTTGGGAAATACAGAATGTGAAACTTATCATGGGAAATCATCATCAAAAACATATAGAGTAACCACAAAAAAAGAACTATAAGAGAAAAAAAACACCAAAAATGTATCAGCTACAAAAAATAGCTGAAATCCAAATCAGTGGAACATCCCTGTTCTCACTGCTTCAGCAATTCTTGTTATTCTTCAGTGTTAAAGTTACTCCATCAAAGCTCAAATGCTCAAAAACTGACAATTCAGCTGCACATATTTATTTATTTTTTTTTATTTTGTGCTGTGACTACCCGCACATTCACAAAAGCAGTGTGAGCTTGGATTTAAGATTTCAGGATTTGGTTTAGATTAAGATGTTGATTTTTTCTCATTTGATAAAAACTGGATTGGTTTTGGTTGTTATTTCACTCACTTACTGTTATGTATATTACAGTAGGAACAGAAATTCACTTCATCCAAAATTTCATACTCATAACAATGGCTAGCTTCAGTCTTGACTGGAGGGAAACAAGTTTTAAAGATTCATCCACTAACTTGTTTACTCTCTAGGTCATGCTTAACATTGGTAAACACTTACTATCCCTAAGGTATATTTCAAAGATATCATTCTGTGAAACCTTTCTTTTCTTTTGATCATAACTCAAAGGACCATTCTGATGTTTAATCCAAAATCACTGCAATAAATACAGTAGCTCATTCAACATAAGACAATATTTAGCAATATTTTAGCAGCATAGACAATGTTTAACACCGCACATTTACTTTCTTTGAGTTGTTTACACTTCTTGATCAGGTAAGGATATTAACAAAATGTCTTTATGTGAACAACCTCATGTGTTCAGATGAAGCCAGGAGGTGATTTGGTGGAATTTATCTCAAGAATGTATAATTTTCAAATGTTTGTCTAAAAGTTATGTTTGGTGTAAATAAACAAAAAATAACTTTATTGAAAACATTGTATAGAAGTTATTGGAAAAAGCAACCACCTCGACTGGACGCAACATGGGTAATTCATGCTATATGTTTCCACTGCAGCTAGAAGCAGTAGTGGACATTTTACTGCATAGACTGTCTTTAAATAATTGCTAACAATTAGGAAGAAAAACATCACATCTGTTAAAATGCAGAAAATGAAGAGACAACAGCTTTTAAACAGGATAATGTACTTAAACACAACTTAATACTCCATACTTAATGCTCCATTCCATACTATCCTGCCCTTGCAGAACATAAAATGGCCATCACTGAAAACTAAAATAAGACTGGAAAAAAATCAAAAAACAAAAGAAAATAACAGTATGGCAGAAGAATCTGACAAATGCCAAAATCAAGTTTAAAAAGGTTAGAAGAATTTGCAAAGAGAAAAAGCTGGAGACATGTGGCAAAAGTTGTGTTCCTAGTCTTGTATGTTATTAGTACTGACATAAACATTTGACACTACAGTATATACATTAATTGGAGATTCTAACTTACTCTCATGTATGAGTGTGTGTACATGACTGGTTGAACTGAGGACCAGCCCAGGGTTTACTGTGGCTATCGGGCATTAACTCCTGGAAATAGTCACTAAACGTCCATGTGAGCCTGAGTAGCAAAACGTAGGTGTAGAGGATGGATGGATGGATGGATGAATGGATAGATAAACAAACAATAGGTTAAGACAAAAATAATGCTTATAGGTTTGTTATATTTAATGTGCACATAAACTTCTGAGACTTTTAGTTTTAAAACCCTGCAACATACGTAAATCTACGGAAATACAGTGAACAAAGGAGCTGGTTTCTAGGTGAAACCACAATTGGTAACCCATCACATACTCCCGCAATAAAAAGAAAGCACATTCTCATGTATTATAATTAATAATGAATAATGTGCTTTCATTGATTTTGTTCCAAATTCTGATTATTTTATTTATCTTAGAAAAGTGTTGCTTTTTTGCATTTTTTTATTTTAGACACAGTATTCATTAAATATCTTTGAGTGGCACTTGTGCTTGAACAGTACTCAAAATTTCAGTAATTAATTGACTAACCTTTTATCTATGGCAGAGCTTTTAGTGATCATTGCTTTTTGTCTATTTCTTTGATAAAGCTCTTTGGTAAACAGCTCTTCTTTTAAAATATGATTTTTAAATAAACCTTCCTGACTCCACTATTTATTCATGGTTGTTTCATATCTAAATACTGAAATTAATATTTTCTTTCATACACACAAACAAGCTCACCACAGTTAGTGATCCTTGGTTGATCGGGGGCCCTTGAGAACTACTAAACAAAATCAGCACAGAGGCTGAACACTTATGAATATTAAATGAAAAGGGTAAAGAATTACACTAAGGTGCAGGAGGTTAAATTAATAAATAAATGTTCTCATATATATTTATAAATATTGAAGTAAAAGTTAGATCTCCTGTGGTCAGCCTCTGCAGGCCTTATGGTCTTTGAAGGCATCATTAGCTGGTTTTATCAGCACGTTGACCCTAAAACTAGTACCTGAGGGGCCTGACTGTAGTAGTGCAGAAATGAGTGTATGAGTCTTGGATGGATGAAATAAGACTTTGAAGTGAATTTGCTATTCGTAGGATTATACATTGGGGATTTTGATTCATGCCCACTATTGGTCCCTGAGGCAATGTGCTTGTGTGGGTGGAAAGAGTCAGTGTTCACAATATTGTTAATGTAGTTATTTATTCTTCAGTCCAGATAACATTTAGTTAGTGAGTAGAAAAAAACACACATGACATGGATTTTTGAAAGAAAGAAAGAGATAAGATGAAGAATAAGTCACTTTTACAGCTGCATTCAAAATAGATTTCCAGAGATGAACCCTCTCCAGACTCATATTCATAGTATTGACATAGTCTTTAAAAGTATATATATATCAAATATTTCAAATCATGTACAGGCAAGGGAGCTTGCAGGGATAAGGTGTGTGGATATTATGATCCCCAAAGGCAGCACACAAAAACAATTGTCCTTTTTATAGCTTTCTTTGATTGTGCAGTAAATTGGAAGTATAAATACCAAACAATAAAGATTATAATCTCAACACAGATGAAAATCTCACAAAGTCATTTTTGCTTCATATGGATTTCCCTAATCCTGGTGTATGTTGTCATGACCTAGTTTATTATTGACATTTGGTGAATATCTCGTACTTGGTAATCCCTGAATATAATATAGGCACCCTCTCTACTTTGGTGACCTATTTTAGGGGAAAATTGTTTTGTTTTAAAGCAGACCTTTAAGCCATGCCATCAGGGCTCTGAAGTAAAGGGAATCTCTAGCAGTTGTATTCTTTTAAACTAAGTAGTAGAATAATAATAAGTTCTCTCTTGACTAATGTAAAGAAAAAGAGAAGTGTTTACTGTCTCAAATATACTGAAAATCTATTGAATAGGGGCCAATCTGATTGTTGTAGTCACAATACCTGAATTTTCCTTAGGAATTTTTGTAGCAATAAGGTCTTTATACATTTGCATTTTGTCTCTGTTTACTCCAATTGTCGAGGGGTTATGGAGCCAATACATAAATAGTTTTTTTGTTAATACTGTCTTTGAAGTAATGGTTTTGAGTGTTTGTTTCAAGTGAAATTCTCCAGGGAGGTGGTTGAACTTTAAAAAAATTCAATTTTCCTCTTACCACCTTGAATAGTCAGACTATGCCAGTTCTAACCTTGAGCCATCAGAATAGATAAATCTTTGCAGACTGTATTCTGATTAGATTATCTGCTTTATCTAAACATGAACATGGAAGAACCGGAATTGCTGCTTGCAAGGCAGAGTAAATGCAATAATAGCAGGATGCTAAGGCTTGCTAGGAGACAGCGTTAATACTTGGGGCAAACAATATTAATGGAGCTTGGATCTAACAGCAAACAATAACCCAATTTATTACACCAAAGCTATCTTCCCTGCATGGGTCCTCTAAAAGCATTTGTCACCATAGCAACAATTCAAGAAATGAAGAAGCTGCTTTAGGTACTCAGGAACTTTATACTTAACAGTTTGGTCATAAATTGAAAGGTTGTAGCCTACATGATGGCTTATAATCATTAGAGGACATTTTGCTACAATGGACATCCTTGGCTGATCAAAGTCTACATGTTGTGTTCACTTTACTTTAGGGAGCACTAATTAGCAATTAAGAAAATGCTAAGAAACAGGAAAGCATTGGGTTGTCAATTATTGTTTTAAGTGAGGGTTATTGAGCCAACTCAAACGTCATTAGTTGTCTTTTTTAATCTTAGTCCTTGTTTTTTTTTTCCATCTTTTATAATCTTGAATCGTCCATATGGTCTTTTTTTTGCAGTATCACTGATTCATTGTCTTTTCTTTTTTTGCCAATGTCCCAAACTATATTTCAGCTCATTAGATCTTCTTTTGAAAATATACTTTGTGCAGATTTTGCATTGAGTATTCCCTCCGCAAGTGGAAGTGTGATAATTAAAAAGAGGATGAGTTTGAATATAAGAACAGGATTTGTGCGTAGATTATCTGTCTGTGTGTGTGTGTGTGTGTTTGCATCTAGGCAGATGTAAGTCATTTCCTGTGTGTGTTCTGTTGGTGACTGAACGATCTGTCTCTTTTACATTTTTCAGGCCCCTGGAAACAATCCATGCTTTTTACCACTAATTAGAATGTTGTGCCATATAATTTTGACACCTGCTTCTTTGCTGTTTACATTCAATTCTGAGAAGTTCACTAAAATAAGACTTTAGTTCTGACAGTAATTCATTGCATTCCTTTTTGATAGATTTTATTTTTTGCAAGATCTGATTTCCTACATTACGATGTTTCCAGGCTTAACTTTAATAGCAACAACATAAATCTACATTTAAAGACTTTTAAATAAAGACTTTTCATTGTAGCATTAAACAGAGAAAAAAATGCTTTGTGGGGAAAAGATCACTGAGAAAAATTTTTAATTTTATCGATAGACACATCAATCTGAGAAACAACAGGGAAAACAAACCTGTTTATACATTTAATTTTATGAGACATGCAGGTTTTTAATCTGTTAAGCCCTATGGTTTTGGACCACTTTTTGCCTGAAATTTCATAACTTAAATAAACCAATTATAGCTTCACAGTTACAGTCTAAATGCAAACATTTGATACCTATATAAAGGTAACATGTAAAATAATAGATTTCCATTGGAACCACTATTGCAAATGCTTCTATGTCTGATTTATTTGTGATTAAACAAAGAAAAAATCTAATTCATTGAGCCTCGCCAAACTCAAACAAAACATACTGTTCCGTGGTATCTTTTTGAAAAAGTACTAACACATTCAAAACAAATAAATTAACCATTATCTGATTCAAACTTTCAGCATCCTTTTACCTTTTCTTACACTAACAAAGGTTTTATTTGGCCATTTAGTGATCACATCTTGCCGAAAGCAGTCTAGAGAAGAGCAAAAACATCTTCTTCTACAATAAAAGCATTTATACAGTTGTATAACTTGCTTTGTGTAACAGATGCTATAGCAACAACCACACGAAGGAGCTGCTATTGTTATTGCTGAAAAGAAATCCGCTCTGACAAGCTACACCTAAAGCCTGATTATGACTTCTAGTTGGTTTTTGATTGAATTCTGATTGGTCCAAATAGCTGTTTGAGGGTCATGCATGTGTACCTTGGCAATACTAATGCATTTTAAAAATGTATCAAATAATTCATACTCCTGTTTTGGCTGACAGTGAGAAGATATAGAAGTGTCTGGGAGCCTATCTAATTAATGATTTACAAATGTCTTTTTTTTTTGAAACCGTCAAATTTAATGTGCCTGTTTATGCATGTAGAAATAGCTGTAACTGTCACAGCATCTGAACTGTGATGTCAGAGCTTATTCTTCCATCCAAAATGTGAGGTTGAGCAAAACAACCCCTGCTGATTATTTGAGTACTTGTGGACTAAATGGAACTTGCCACAGCATATATTGAGATGCCAGCTCTAATGATTTCAGCTAAGGCTATTGACTGATGCCAGTGCTGTTTTATAGTTGATCCTCCACAAAACTCTGTACCAAGAAAAATACAACAGGAAAGGGAGGAAGTTCTGAGCTAATACTGTTTTTAGTATTAAGGTCAGGACGTTCTTTGGTGGTCCAAATAATATCTCCTGCCTTGCAGTGAGGCTGTGAGCAGCTGTTTGGTGACTATTTTTTTTAACCACACTTTAGTCATTAAATTTAGGCAAGGCATGGCAAGGCAACTTTGTTTATATAAGCACATTTTGGCCAAAGGCAACTCAAAGTGCTTATATATAGGAGTTTATAATAATACATAGGAGTTCATAACAACAAATTTCAAGAGATAATTTCAACACACAAACAGAAGATTAAAAAACTAAAAAAGATTAGAATAAAGCAGTAACATAGAGCAGTTAAAACAAAAGTAGTTAAGAATAAGCAATGACAAATGAAAAGGTTTTTAACCTTGTTTTAAAGGAGCTCAGGGTGGGAGCACTTCTGCAATGTATAGGAGGCTTATTCCAGATTTTTGGGGCATAAAAACTGAAGTCTGTTTCACCGGTATTTGTTTCTGAGCCTTGGGATGGTGAGTAAGTTTGATTACGATTATCTTAAAGGTCTTGATGGTTTGTAGCACTGAAGAAGATCAGAGATGTAATGAGGCCTTCTTTGAGCTTTAGGTAGCCAGTGTAAATACCTCATTACGGGACTGAAATGCATTCTTGTTTTTGTAAGACATCCAACTGCAGCATTTTGGAGAAGTTAAAGCTGTCTAAATAATTTTTTTGATAGTCCTGTGCAAACAGCGTTGCAAGGCTGCTAAAAATGCGTTACAGCAAATGTTTTGGAGTTCTCTTGGGTCTAATTCTGGCAGTGTTTTTTAGATGATAGTATGCTCCCTTTACAATAAATTTGATATGGTTGTCAATATTTAGATCAGAATCCATGATCACCCAAAGATTTCTAGCCTTCTGAGAGGTTTTTAGGCCAACAGATGGGCTGAAAATGGGTGCTCAGTTTTAATCTATGCTTTTTTGGTCCAAGAACTAAAACTTCGGTTTTATATTTATTTAACTGAAAGAAATTTACATTATATTTTACACTCTCTGCTTTTACACATTTTTTTTATAAAATAGACTGTGATAGATTGTCTTCATAGGAAAAGGGAGAAGAAACCAAACATAGATACTTTGGTTAAAAAAATAGTTAAAAACAGTAACATAAATTATATACAAGTAGACCTTGAAGGCAATACAGATGCAACTGAGTGTTAATTGGGCAGTGGAGAGTGTTTGTGGAAGTAGAAGTGAGACAGTTCCCTTGGTGCAAACAATAAAAATTGAGAACACTACTTTTTTATTAAACATTTTTATCCAATTTTTTAACATAAGAATTCCTAAAAGTAATTTGAAACTCTTATTACATATTTTTTTATCATCTTAGATTTTTTTATACCACCTAAATTCTACAGTGTTGAATAATACATTCACATTTGTTTACAAAATTCAAAAATACCAGATTTGTTTTTTTTTGTATTTTCCCAACCTGACGACACAAAATAGTGTAGGTTTTGAGCAGCTCTTTTTTAAGGGCATGGTGGTTGCTCTTGCAATTAATCAGCCAATATGGACTGGTAGCCACACATTTTAGATGTGTGGCTTTGCATGGCAATATTGATGCTATTGGTCATGTGATTCTTACATTACACCTGTATAATAATGACATAGCTCATGCAAATAATTTATTGAGATGTTTCCTTTTAACTTAAGGAGGACAGCTGTCCTCAGTCATTATGATGTCTGTGTAGACAAACATTAAAGCAACACAAACTGACCATATGATTTCTTAAGAACATTTTGAAGACGTTCCTAGCTTCAGATATGCGCTGTGAGACCATATAAAGCATAAAATATACTGTTTTCTGATTCACAGACAACTGGGACTTGGTGATAAAATATTTATCCACCTTTTCATTCATATTATATGCCCACTTAATCTTTACTGGGTGGGGGATGGTGCCTGTCATAAAACATAGCATATAATAATTTATTTCCTGGGTTTGTTCATTTATATGATGATAAGGGAGGCAATTAGTTGTTACTGTTAGGATTAATGTACATTTTTTAGGTTGACCCAACCTGTATCTAAAAAAAAAAAAAAAAAAAAATTGTTTTAAAAGGAAACTCCGACACATTTATGTGTCTGGGTTAAACTCACATCAGGTCAAGTGAATTTTTTCTTGCAGCTTAAACGTTATACAATCATAAATGTCACCTGTGATTCTTAATGACCTGAAAAAGCCAAGCACAAAAGACTCCTTGAAGGCATCTAAAATTAAATGAATATGGGACGTTCATCTAGCACCATCTGTTTTTTAGTAAGAATAAATGTAACTGTCTCCTTAATCTTTGTAATCAATTTTACATATTGAATGCAATTACGGTAGATTTTAAGAATGGTATTTTATTCATTCAGGCACACTGTTCATAGGGTACAGTGGTTAAAAGACTTGTGAAGGCAGATATGGAGATAAGCAGTGTGTCTTTTACCCTTGTTTAAAATGTGAAAGATTCATGTGCTGTCTAAATAAATTAAATGAAAAATTGTTATATGGAATTTTATGTTATAACTGATCATTTTAAAAGTCACACTGATATTCCTCTTTCTGAGTATACTTACAGTGCCACCCACAATTTTTGGGTAACAGTGTAAAGTCCCAGACTGATAAAACATACCTCTTTTTCTTTAATAAATCAATGGCAAAATTATTGGAAACGCTAAAAATTATTTTTAGAAAATGTAACTGAAGCATTTTTGTAAGTTCATAACTTTACTTTTTAAATGTATCTGAGTGTCCAGGAACTTTTATTGTGAATACCTGACTGTCTTTATCTGTGAGGTATAGATATAATATGACACAAGGTCTTTATCTTCTACACACTATTCAATATAAGAAGGGCTGGAGAACATACTGGTCTAATATGTGTTGATCTTCATAAGTCTACAAATGGCTGCCAAGACAATAGCTACAAACCTAAACCTGCCTATACCTACAGTCAGGACAATAAATAAAAATGTTTACAACTCAAATGCTGACGATAAAGGCTGGGTGAGGACCCAAGACTATCTTGCCAACCACACACCAAAAGTAGCACCAATAGTAACACTATTTTTTTATTTTTTATTTTATTGTTTTTTTAGACATTTTTACCAGGTGTGCCACTAAATATGAGGGGCGCTGTGTACACATTCTTGCTTTTCTAAAGTTCACGCTAAAGACCAAGTGTGTATTTAAGCAGGGTTTTTTATGTTTATATATACCCAGCAGTCATTGTTGTTCGAATATTTTTTTCTGATTTTTCAGACTGATTATTACTGGTATGGTAAGCTAGCTTTCAGAATGAATTGAATTTGCTGTGAATGTAGTTTTAAAAAAAGGTCCTCTCTTACAACCATGCACTTGTTCAATCGTTTAGTCCTTCAACCTCAAATAAGATTGTTTTGATAATGATATAAAATCAACCAGCCCTGACTCAATCTAATAAGCATAAAGTGTCATTTGCCAACTTCTGAAATCATTAGAGGCTTGAAATTCATCATGCCTATTGCCTCAAGCGATGAGCAATATGAGCAGAATAGTCTACTGAGATGTGTTATGATGAGCAGTCAGTAAGGAATTATGATAAACCAGAAGCAAATTTGGATGATGGGTGAGGTGGCACACAATGCAGCCATGCTTGACAAACATTTAACATTAAAACATCATATTGTAACGATATTTTGCAGTTGATATTTTGTGTTTTCTCATTGATGACCGTGTAAAGTAAGAGTTAAATGATTAAATGGGTACAGCTTTTTCATTAACTTTTTATCATAGGGATTTTTGGGAATTCAGTCAATGAGACATTGATTTTATTGCAACACTGCAATCGACATCATCCTGACCTATATTGACTGATTCATGTTGTGAACCTTGAGGAGTGTGGATTCAGGTAGGGCAAAAAAGTAAATAAATTAGAAAAAAGAGCTGGACTGCTTACCTCATGTAACTTTTTTAAGGGCTGAAAGATTGGTTTTCTTTCATGCCTGGTAACTCTCATTACGCTCCACCCAGGGGGTTAAAAATCCATTTGTAAAACTTAACTGTAAATGCATTTCTTGAAATAACTATTGAATTCAGTAAGAGAAATAAAAAAATACTGAAATGATGCCATATGTCACATGAACAACAAATCAATTTGCTTTATTAACCACCATTGTTTGATTACGGCTTCAAACTCCTTACTCTCAGACTATTTTCTTACCCATGAAAGCCGTTTAATTCTCAAATGGCTTATGACATATTTATGTAGCCTACAGTGCAGCTTGTAGACAATGTAGGCAACGAATTGGACAACTTTGCCCAATTTGTTATGCCATATATAAAACACAAACTCCTTTATTTACGTTTATTGCATCATAGAAAATAAGTAAGGTTTGAGTGTTGTACACAACCTAAACACATCAAGAAATTTTGTGCTTAAAGTTGTTTGTGTTTTGCAGATGTAATAGAAAGGCTGGCAGTTGTTCTAGATTCATGGTATCTTCTCAGCATGTTGTCAGAGACCTCGAGTTAAATCCACTAACTTTTATTTGCACACACCATCGTCTAAGGAAACTGCAAAGAAACCCTGCTGCTACATAGGGAGTTACACTCTAATTAGAGTCCAACACAAAAACATTGTTGCACAGGTGCAAAACTGTGTATGTCACCTATTTAGGCTACACCATAGGGTCTGTATGAGCTCAGGACAATATATAGCTTTACTGTTCATCATGCACTTTGTAACAACTACTCCTTTGGCTTACCAGCGACAGAAGATGCTAAAAGAGAACATGAACCTTCCTTTGGTTACAGATTTAAATATGCAATTACAAAACCAGTTTGACATGTTAAAGTGTTACAGAACATTCCATCAAATGCAGTCAGTAGCAGTCGCAGCAGCAGATGCATCATCTTACCCTCTGTGCCAATGAAATACCCACACAAATAAGTTAAAACACTGCTGGAATTTCAAACCTTTCTCTGCTCTCTTTGTGGTTTTTCAGACTCTGTGATAGTTAGCTACTTTCAAGAGAGGGGGTTCCACAGAGAATGACTGGGGTTGACTGCTAATCCCTGGTTTGGGAGTGCCGTGTTGAAACGTCTGTAGAGAATTGTGCTGAGATTTGATATTTCTTTAAAGTAGGCAGTCAAGGCAATCTTAACCAATGGTAGAATAGGGGTTTGTGCTTCACATTTATATGTCATTTCTTGCTTTAGTTTGTTTTTGGAAATTGTAATTAATAAATTAACATTTTTATCTTTTTTCAGAAATCCTATGTAAACCCATGATTTTAAAAAAGGGATGGAAGAAAAGTACTAAAATGATACATAGTGCCTTTTGCCCTTTTCCAAAATAGAGCAGTGTTTTTTTTTTTACTTTTAGTGAAACATGATGGAAGACTCATTATAAAATTAACAGCTAAGGACTTTGACACTCACAATACATAATTGGAAAGTACAATCAAATTTAAGTCATACAGTGCAAATATAGTTGGCATATTTTGTTATTAAATTTCTTAATGGGTTTTGATCACAGATGGTAAATACTTTTTATGTTTTCTCTTGGAGAGATTATTTATTATGGATTGTTTTTTTCACCCTGTATCTGTCTTTTGATTATGTTTGGGACTTACATGGAAGTTTTACTACTGGAAGAGATTTACTGTTTCCTTTGAGTGTTAGGAATCGATCTGTGGGCTTTATTGATGGATCCTCTGTGGAGACTTTGTGCTTCCAGAAGCTTGATTGAGTTTTTTATTTTTTCTATTTTGGCCAATGGCAGTGAACAGCTATCCTACATATCTTATTTCTTTTCAGATTGTTATTTTATTTAAGCATAAAAATGTGTACTTAAATTTTAGCTTTTTTCATTCTCCACATCCCAAAACAGTGTTTTGTGCCACGGCTTTGGTATCAATTAAAATTGAATAGTTGTTGCCATGTTTTAATATTTCACAGATTTTCAATGTATTTCTTGGTGGAAACGTATGGCAAATGAATTCAATACAACATTTTTTTTTAATGAATATTTGTTAGATGATGAAACAGGGCATCAAACCAAACTGCCTCTTTGACCTTCTATGATTAACTTATTTTAATGGATGATCTTTAACATCCTGATATAAACCCTTGAATTTTCCATGTCTATCCTTGTAGCCCCAGCTCATTGTTCTCTTTTTTCTTTTTCTGACATCTATTTCCTTTGCTTATTTCCTTCTTTTTTTACTTTCTCCTCCGTGATCTCATTTCCTTGTGCTGTGTACTGTACTTACCTCATTCACATTGATGGCTGCATTTCTAATACCTATTGAAGGATGGTCGCAGTTGTCTCTTTTCTTCTTGACTCATTTCTGTCTCTGGGACTTGGTTAGGCCCAGAGACAATGGTACATCAAATGCAATAAGGTATTTTCAGATTATGTATTTCCCAATATTCTCAGAGGAGAGGAGCAGATATGCAGGGGATAAAAGTCACTTAGAATTGCTTTTGTGCTGCTTCAGGAGATTGCAGGATTTCTATTTTATCATGAGACAGTTGTGTGAGTGCAGTGCTAATTTACAGCAGAAATTAAGCACACAATCTCATCTGTGACATCTAATGAAAATAACATAACAAAATACATGTATCTGACAGTCCCAAATGTATATGCAGATGCTATATATATTATTGTTGTTAAATCAGGGTATTCATTCTTGTCGCAAATGTAGCTAGGCATCAACATCCCAGAAAGTAGTTCTGAACAAAACCAACACTAAGATTAGCATATTGTTAGTCTGCATATTTCTACATGCTAAGAACTGAAACCATTTCTTAATGTTTTTTTTTCTGCATACTTGCAACTGTACAAATACAGACCTGTGTACAATGGTGTAGTACAGGCTTTTGGAGAAACCCTGCATAACTGTACCTTGTATAAACTCCACAAAGCTTACCCAATCCACCATTTGGGTCCCTACAGTTAGTTGCATTGATCCAGTGGTCACATTTTTTCCCAGCAACTCTTGCCCATAATCCTCTTTTTGTATTTGTGCTAACGCTGAAACTCTGCGCTGTTACACTTCACTAAAATTTCACAATTTCTCTCTTACAAAACCCAATAGACCACAGACTCTGCATGATATCTACAGTGATACTTCACATGTTGCCAAGCAGACAGAATATCGCTTCTTTTCTCTGAACCATTTCCTCCTCATTCCTGTGAGTTTATTTGAAAAAAACATGCAATTGTGTGTATCTCTGTGTGTGTTGATCTAAGAGAGTGTATAGCTTGACAGCTATGGATGATACCACAGCCTGTCAGCTGATCCCTAATACAAAGATCATCCCTTGTTCAAGTTTGTGCCTAAATACAATTACAAATGTAGGTGTTCTCTGTGGTAAGGTGCTATTCCTCTTAAAGCAATTTGTTTCACAGTATGAACACATGAAACTACTGTAGCTAATCTGTTGGTTAAAATATTTAAACAAGCTGTGAGGTCCAGAAAACATGCAACTTCAAACTGCAAGTGCAAAAGATTAAGGTGAGTTTTAATAGCACTGAAGCCATTGCAGTGCCTTGCAAACGCATTTGTACTCCTTGAACCTTTCAATAACTTGCCATGTCACAACCACAAATTATAATGTATTTTGGATGTATTTGAATGGAAAATAATCCACGACTTTTATGTTTGTTTAGAAATAAAAATATAAAAAGTGTAGCATAAATTTGGTATGGGCCCTACTGAATCAAAATTTAAACAAAAATGGTTTTGCAATTGCAGCTACATGTCAATCAAAACATGTCTCTGCCAGGTTTGCACATACAAAGGCTGAAACTTTTGCCCATTCTTCTTTGCAAATGCCTCAATCTCAGTCAAATTGGTGATGTGCAGCGCTAGTTTTCATAGCATTTTGCAGGTAGACCATAACATTCAGGGCGCAGTTGGTAACACTGTTGCCTTGCAGCAAGAAGGTCCTAGGTTCGACTTCCAGCCAGGGGTCTTTCTGCAGGGAGTTTGCATGTTCTCACTGGGTACTCTGACTTCCTCCCACAGTCCAAAGACATGCCTATTAGGTTAATTGGCCCTCAGGTGTGTGAATGAGTGTGCATGGTTGTTAGTGTGTTGCCCTGCGATGGACTGGCAACCTGTCCAGGGTGTAACCCTCCTCCTGCCCATAGACTGCTGGAAATAGGCACCAGCACCAGCGACTCACTATGGAAGAAGCGGTATAGAAAATGCCGGACTGACTGACCATAACATTCAATTTTAATCTCATCTGACAAGAACATTTGCTTCACTGACACCTAAAGCTTACTTTCAGCAATGACTTTCTTCTTGTTACGGTAACAATGGTCAATGTTCTATATGGTATTATGTTTTTTGTTTTTTTTTAAATATCTGAATAGTTTGGTTGATTTTAAAGCTAACCCCCTTTACTCTAAATTCAAGTTCAACACATACAAATACTGTGACAATATATTTTTAGTGGACCAATGTCAGATGCAAAGTACACAAGAATGTATTGCACTATCCTTTTTGAGAATAGCTAATATTAGCTATTTAATTCTATTTTTGTGAAGTATTATTTTAGAACAGACATATACTGTAAATGTAGCTTGTAAAACTTTTGTTGTAAAACTGTTTTATGTTATTAAAGTAAAAAGGATTATTAGGCATTTTATTTATGTGCACGTCTCACCCTTTTTCTACCAGCTTAGTCAGAAGAGCTGCTGTTTTTTGTTCTATAATTCTTACATTTCTATGAATAATGAAGGAATCTTTCAGAGCATAGGTGCATCCTGGTCTCCAGAAGCCCAAGGTTCCCAATTAGAAGCATGGATCGGTGCCAGAGCACATGTTTCTTCACCGTATTTGTTGGCACTTTTGAGACATACACTCCTGAAGAATTAATGAAACCAGCAAACAAAGCCATGCTTGCTGCAGATATTTCATGCTGTCTTCACAAATTTGCCACTGTGCAGCAAGAGATTGTCACATAGCAGGCCTCTTCTAAATAGCTGAGGGAGCATAAATACACTGTATTTGTAAATGCTTTGTTATGTGATTGTTCTACGTAGATTACTTTGCACTCTTTTTTTTTATAAGCAAGCATTATCATTTCAAGCCACAGGGCAGAGGTCACAGTTTATGTCACAGCAGCATAGTTGTATTGAAACCTTAATTTTTAAGATATTTTATTTAAAGGTTTTCAACTTTATTTGTACTACTAAAACAAGAGTGTGCTTTTTTGTTTGCGAAAAACAGATTGTGTTGAATCGAGAGAAGTCTGGAGAGTTTCATCGTGTGAAGAGTCTTGGCAAAGCAAGTTTTAGCTGGTACCCCTCAGACATACACTTTAGATTTGAGCTGCAGGAGAGTTTTGAAAGCTTGTGTTCATTTCATGTTCATAAAGAAAACATGGCTTGTACCTTAAAGAAATAAAGTGTACTGTCTTTGGCTATGTAAGACGTCTTGTTTTCTGGGAGTATAAACTCCCATGGAGCACAGCAGCTACCTCTTAGACACACTGTGGCAAAACTTTGAGAGAGAAATTGGATTTTAGAACTGTGTTCGTACAACCGGTTGACAGAAAGTCTCTTCTTTGTTGGTTGACGTATGCCTAGCATTGTTGGAAGGTTATTCTGTGTGGATTTGTTTTTATTTTTTCATAGTTTTTTGCATTTTAAATAATGTGTCTTGTTGTTTGGCTTCGCAAACAACATTACCATTAAAAGCATTTGTATGTTTATATGCCTGAAGGAGATTAATTATTTAAATATTCCCATCATTCATTAAGAATTGAAAAAAAGAAAACAAAATAACATTCAAAACAACTTAACTGCCTCAAATAACAATTACTACTTTTAAGTATTTTAATTTATAAAGAGCAGAGCTTAATAATTTAGATAAGGATATTCCCAGGAGGTTGGCATTTCTTTTGAATCTCTGTTGATTAGTGGTTACAAAGTTTTGCTGATGAGGAATCTGCTTTGTTAAACTCAGAAAGACTGTGGTCTTGGTTAATGCACTGATGTTCCTGGGGTTCGTATAATGGTGTCTGGTTGTAAATGCAGTATTCAAATGGCCCATTCTGTATTCAAATGGCCCATTCTGAACCATCTACAATACACCACAATAACCAACCTCCTTAGGATGTCTGTTTGGTCCATGGCTGGAATTTACATCAGTTTTTTGAAGCCACTAAAGTATTTCCTTAAAGTGCTTCGTTGACTCATCAAAATCAAAACCTTTGACCCTTGTTGAGATTCGGTTTATAATGGAAACGTTTTTCTCCGCTATAGAAAATGGATGCCAGTTTATAAAGTGATGTTTATAATCTGGTTTTCTTTTCACCTGTCATTTAAAAGCAAGATGCAGTTTCCCAGCAGGCTGGTACGTGTCTTTCAGCAAGTTTTGGGATCTGTCTGGTCAATTTACCACAAAAGGATGATTGGAGGACTGGAGCACTGATGACTGATTTCTTTTCAAAAAAGAAAGTTAGGTTTTCCAATTGAGTTTTATATGGCTTTTACAAATCAAACAACATTGTTCAAGTTCACAACACTACTTCTGAGTTCAGTTCAAAAAGTGTATAACTAAAATAATGAATGTTCATAGTTCAGTCTCAAAACTTTATGAACTAAATGTACAGTCCCAACAAGAGCTACTTCACATCTTTCTTTACTTGTTAAATAAAATATTTTAACTATAATTTATAGCATTATCTGCCATTACTCATGAAAGTATTGCATGTTGTTTCTAACCCAACCTGGCATTTGCTATCTAATTCATAGCTGTTTAGTTTTCTTCTATTCTCTTTGCTTACATTAACTATACTTTAATTGGCTGAATTCTCAATAAATCTGTTCTCAATTTAAGTAATTTCCTTCTTTACAGTCAGACAATATTGAATGATAAGCGTCCGATTAAGGCTACCTTTATGAACTGCAGCCACATTCTAGGTACTACATGGGTAGTCTGCCTCTTTCATAAAATCCTGATTCTGGTTGACAGTTAACAAAATCATCAATTATGCAAATTAAATACAAAATCAATGCAGGTGTTTTTAGGCTATGCTCACCTTTATAATTGTCAGAGAGAAAAAGTTAGAAATGACAAAATGTTTTAGGTTGCAGCTCCATTCCTCTGCTTGTATCTGCTGTAGTTGCTAAGCCACCTGAAAGCACTGCAAGCCACCAGCAGAACCAGGAAGCACACATAACTTTGAATTATCTATAGCTTTTTGTTGTTTGGTCATGCACCTTACGTTGATATAGTTAAGTTTAACGTGAGCCGAGAGGCATTCATATCATCAATAACTCCTGGGTGTTGAATTAAAAAAACCTGTGTGTTTGTTTATGAGACAGCCTACAAAACTACTTTTTGGAGTAATTTGTTGGAGGCTCAATGTTCTGTTGCACAATTTCCCCCTCTGCAGTCACTAAGGTGCACATGATATATCAAAGAGTAGGCCTTGATCATACAGTGCATACATGTTTTATACAGTGTATGATGTCAAACAAAATCTGTGGATGAGACTGATTGGCCATAAAAAAAGAGGTAGGGAGTGGAATCCATAGTGCCAGACTTCAGAACCCCCTTTGTGGAGAGGAAACATTACTTAATCTCTGCCCTGGCTTCATCTTGATCCCAGTGGGACAGTACTTATTGTTTTTCAGATCAATGTTTATGTCACCAACTTATCATATGAGGCTCAGAGTCTGTGTCACACACTATGTAGCAGGCTGCTGTTTTGGCTTCTGAGCAAGTATTCACATCACTGCAGGTATTAAATCCCCCACCCTCAAATAAAACACATTATTCTGGAATCATACGATTACCATCTAGCGCTACGTTTAGTGGGTAGCGGTCCACTATGGGGAATTTTACCTTCTAGCGGAAAGAGGATGATGAGCCGCCATTGCTCTCTCTT
Organism: Girardinichthys multiradiatus; assembly: GCF_021462225.1. NCBI lineage: Eukaryota > Metazoa > Chordata > Actinopteri > Cyprinodontiformes > Goodeidae > Girardinichthys > Girardinichthys multiradiatus. The sequence continues at coordinate 19,927,020 of NC_061797.1, forward strand.
CCAGAGGGAGGCACCTCCAGGACCATGCTGTGCTCAGCTGAAGTTCATCATGTGATGGAACAGCATCATTAGGTTAAAAAATCTCAAAAACAATGAATGCACTGATTTGAATACATTCATGCACAACACTGGAAACATGTCTCCTTTACATGGCATTTGAGGAACACACATTAACAGGCATGACACAAGGTTTCAAATTAAGTGATATACCAATTTAATTTTGATTAAGGACCTTATTGGCATATTAGAAGACTCTGTATGCTCTTTCCTATGACAAGAGATGGCATTAAATGTGTTTTAATACAACCATTCACCACTATTTTACATAAAGAATACAACTGAAATGACAAAAGTTGTACATCTCAACAAAAGCTTGTGATTCCAAGTTGGACAACTTTAAGACCTAGTATACATGCTCATCCCATCTTTCTATCCGTTGCTGGTTTTCTCCTCCAAAGTCCTGCACTCGCTATAGCAACCGCTGTAAAAGAAAACCTGCTACCTTTGTAGGTCAGCTGAATTACACGACGTGTCATGTTGGTCGTGTAGCAGGTAGCAGAGCCCATGGGAGATTTAGTGGCTTTAATTACATTTCTCTTGCTGGCCGTTGAGGAGAAAGGAATTAAATGGGACTGTTTTCTTAATCAGCTCTTGCTCGGTGGGAAACCACCCTAGCTTTCCAAATGAAAAAGTGCATTGAAGCGTGACCTCGGAGCTGCATCCAGTCATGCTTATGTGGTAAACAGTAGTGTCTGTGTGTGTGCATGCAATTGTGTGTTCTTGTTTGCACTGTGCTTTGGGTTTAGGGAATGGACATTTATTGCCGTTTCCATGCTCCGCTCTGTACAGGCTTTACTTTATCGTTGAGTTGGATGGAAAATATGTTTCTATTGATTGCTATCCTTGGAAAGTGAACAGACATTGGCAGTGGTGTTGAAATAATCTCTGCAAAAGGAACACAAGCCTTTTGTGAGGGTTGATAGATCCTAAAGGCTAGGCAGAGCTAAGAATGACTCTGGGAAATGGAATGTATGAGTCGCCAGATGTAAAAAGCTTATTACACAAATACAATAGCAATTGCCATAGTGAGGAAATAAGTCCAATAGAAAATTGTAATTGAGTCTGTCTTCTCTTTTATGTATGCAATCATTGTCTGCATCTAATTATTTTACCCTCATTTGAAATATTTTTCCTGCTGATTCACATTTTTCCACATTACTTTTTTACTGTTTCCTTGGCTTCAGTGTCCTTTATTTCTTTAGGCACTCTAAGATGGTCGAGCTGCAGCTGTGAATTTACTGCCCCATCAGATGCTTCTAATGTATAAAGTAGAGCATATAATGGTTATTGAACAGGAGAGAGTTATGGTGTGTAGTATTTATATCCTTTGCCCCTGAGTCCGATAACATGATTTTGAGATTGAGCTGCCGCCAAGTGTAGTGTGATTCGAGGAATAAAGGACAATCCACACACAGTTAAGGCTGGAAAAGGGAATAGGTGTCCTATATAAGAAATAGAGTTTGTGTGGAAGAAGATAAAGTCCAGAGGTAAGGTAAGACATTAATCCTGGTGTATTATGACATGATATCAGGGAAGTCAAGAAAATGTGAAGCATGAAGCCACAACCTTTAATCTGTGGCTGGTGTTGAGGTTAAATTTGATGAGACTTGACCTTGTTCTTCACAGCAAAAAATAAAGGAATAAGACAATAAACGTTATACCTCTAGCAGAAGCCAAACATGGACCTTAGTGTGTGCGATTGTGTACCTTTGTGTGTATTTTGTGCATCACTGCATAAGAGTTTGTAAACACAGGAGAGAAACCTTAGAGGCTGATGATCCTGTGTTTCAGTGTTGATGCCAAGAGAGGGATGCAGTTGTGTGGCTCCAAAGCACAAAGCAATGTAAGAGTAAAATACACAAACTGTGTCCAGCACATATTGTAAGGAGCAACAGAGGAATGGAATAATTCATCATTCATGATGTAAAAATGATGGCAGAAGATGGTGGAGTTTAAAAGAGGAGATCACAGGAACTCTGTCTAAACATAATGTTGCAGTTGATAAGGCTACATAAGATTAGATCTATGAATTAAAACTTATCATCAGTCTCATGAAATAGAATAATGCAGTCTCGTATCTATCATAAAACAATCAGTAGGTCTTTTTTTCCTAACCAGGAAGCACTATTTGCATAATTAATAGAAAGGAAAGAGATTTTTATATTATAAAAATAGATTTATTTTCTGAATCACTATATTGAATGTAATAGATATAGAAAGAATGAACAATTAATAGTAATCACACTATTATATTATTATGATCACAGCCAATGGGGAATATCTCAACAAACAATAAAATAAAAAAATAAAAAAAACTAACATAAATAAAGAAACATGTAATCTAAGCAATACTTTTAATTTCTAAGAAAACCGTGAATGAACATTCAGAGTACTATTCTGTGATTAATAGTCTAACTCCATCAAATGTTTATCAGTGTCTCTTGGAGGTTTAAATGAAAGGTTTTATGTCAGTTCTAAATATTCAATTTAATTCATTTTTATTTATATAGCGCCAATTCACAACACGTCATCTCAAGGCACTTCACAAAGGGTTTGGAATGGTGCGGAGTTGTTGGGGAGGTAAGAATAAACTTGACTCCCCCTTACTCCATCGAACAGGGAGGGAGGAGGGCAGAGTTAAGATAATAGGAGAGTGTTGTGACTTGTAGCAGTCACTCCTCCTCGATGAGCATGTACATATCTGTCTTAATTTTAAAGGAAAGGTTCGCGGTGGAAAATGAAGGGAAAAAATGTTGACCTTGTTTAAATAATTAATGGAATATGTGAAGGAAAGTGTTACTAAAATTATGTGTTGCAGTATGACAAAAGGCCTCAGGATGGACACAAAAGTGGGTTATGAGGATTACTCTTCCTTTGTGTAAATTATTCTTTAAGAACAAAACTTGATGAAAAGCTATAAGTAGCAGGAAAATAGAAGACATGTCAACAAAAATAGATCCGTGAGACACATTGTAACCTTTATTGCCTTTTTTGGCAAATTTATAGCACCTTAAACATATGGAGTGGTGTCTCTGTGTTTTGTTTTTTTTTATCACTGGACTGAGGGGGTTTCACTTCACAATATCTTTAGAAATAAATCATGGCAGTTAGTCTTTCGGAGGAAAAAAACATCTCCGCAGAATACACTGTGAATCATTGATTATGCTGAAATAAATAATACAGCTTTTACGTTAGCTTGCACCTAAACAGTGATATATAGACACAGGGTTGTGGGTGTCACAAGTGGACCAAAATGCAAGAAAATAGAGACCTGGTAGGCATTATTTTGATTCAGAGAGCTTCTCTATTATCCTAGTGGATAATTTTTGTTTGTTTGCAGCTAATGTATTGGCAGCATACAGTTTCAATTATTCTTTGGTCACCTACAGAATATCGTAAAAAAAGATAAATCTCCTCTTTTTTCATAGAATTTTCTGTTGTTTTAGCACATTTCCCAGATTAGGCAACATGGACCTGCATGCATCCCTGTTTCACATCTTGCTTTCATTTTATCCACCCTTCAGCAATCCAGATGACCTCCAGCCCCTTCTCCCTCTCTTTCATGAAACCTTGCCATTTTCATTTTTTTCTGCATTGCAGGACAGTTAACCCAATAAACCAGTCAAGAGTATTGCAGAATGTGGTACTTTTAGCACCAGCACTGTAGTTGGTAGAGTTTTTTCCTTCCATTTCTGATGCGTAGTTCTTAAATTTCTGTGTAATACAATGAGCTGAAACGTTCCCTAATGGTAGTGTGCACAAAAAATTTAAAAAAATCTTATACTTGTGTTTTGGTTCCGAATATACATTTTTGTTAAGGTTTTATTTTGCTCTGTAGTCTTCTCCATGAAGCAGCCACTTCCTTTTGTTCCAGTCTAAAGTGCAAATATTAATACCATCCCTGTAACACAGTATCAAACGAATGAAAGCATTTAGCAGCTAATGATGTTCAAATGTAGTTCTTGTGGCTTGTGGGCTTCTTTGTTACAGTGGCACAATCTTAATGTCATGCATTTGCTAAAACAAGCATTATTAAGAGCTAACATTAAACCTAGATCTTGGCTGAACTACACATCAAAAATAAATACCTTCTTTTAGATATGAGTCTGATTTAATAAATCATACTGTAAAGCTAATTATGTCAAATAATGATGTCACGTTAGATATACCTGAAACCAAATTTGCATCTAGAGTAGAGGTAGTTAAAAGTGGTTCCCTTCTTCATGCTGAAACACTCACTTGCCACTGCTCATTGACAGCCACAACACCCCTTTGCATCTCTACTTGAAGCACCTGTTAAAAGTTTCATTGTTTTGCATAATATGTTCAAGTTCTCATCTTTCTCATAAAGTTTTTCCCACTTTTGTTTTCTATTTGTGTCTATGAATTTGCATTCCTGTGTTACGGCCTGAAGAGCTAGGTTGACTGTTGGGGCCATTTTCAAGATGTGTGGCTATGGACAATTATTGCCACTTTTGAATCAACAAACAACTTCAGCTTGCCAGCATCCTGACCCTCTGTATTTGTGTCTGGGATGCTGCTTCGTAGAGATGCTAGACAGGATCCTCCTACGGCTTCCATGCCCGCTTGACCTGAATGTCCCATATTTTTTCCAGTAAGATATTTTCCACTGACAACCCTTTAACCAAGAGAAGTGTGTACACAACTACCCACCTGAGCTAAGGTGGGAAGCATCAAATAATTTTGACTTCAGCCTGTGGGGTCAGGTTTTCACTGTGGTTTAAGAATATATTTCATGTGCTGTCATAACCTGCTCTGAAACCTCAAGGAGACAAGCTTAACATGGTTCCCATAAGCCCCCTTAGACAGAAATCAATACTGTCTTCCTTCACAATGCTGACCCAAATTAAATGGAAAATCCATAGAAATGTAAAACAGAGGACAACAAAAACAATGAAATGAAGAAATTGATTTAAGAATACATAAGGCTGGACATATGATGGCACAAACATCAATATGGCCATTGCTGTATAAACAGGCTCAGCCCTCTGAGATTAGTTCAATTATTATAGGCAGAAGTTACTGTTATATTTGATTTTAATATTTGGTATGACATGCAGTAAAATCACAAAGAAAGACAGCACAAAAATCAAAGTACTTCAGTAAGTCAGGCCTGAACATGAAGAAAAATGTTTCCAAGTTTCATTGCTTGTATTTTGTGCATCTTTGTCCACCACCTTCCTAAAGTAAGACCAGTATTTCTGTAACCACTGTACAAAGACATTTTCATTTGTGTTTAATCCCTGCACACATTTTCAAATTTTAAGAGAAGCAGGCCATAATGCATTCTGACCAAGAGGATCAGTATTTAGTATTTGTCTCTCTTATATCTGGACAAATTTTGCAGCACAGTTAGTATGTTTTTAGTCATGCTTAGCTTTCTCCTTTGGGTTTGCAAAGAGTGCTTTGAACTTAATTTGTTGGAAAAACTTTGCTGACCGTAACCCATCCATGTTAATTTTTCCTGAATATATTTAGCTGGGGTTCATTGCTTTTAAAGTCAATAATCCAAAAGCACCTGATGAGAATTTGATATAAGATGGCTCATTTCAGGCTTTAAGGTAAACTAAACCAACAGACGTTTACCCGGAGGGATTTGCTCACACAGTCTGTTTATCTGCTAAATAACAAGCCTACTCGGGTCTATTTTTATTTCACCACTTATCATGCTTTTTAATAGTCATGGGTGCTGTAAATTGTGATTTTGCCTCAGGGTACAATTTATCCAACAAGTTCTCATACCTAAACACCAACGTGGGTCATTTGTCACAATGACCTATTAGATGAGTTTTACAAAAGGGATGAGAATGCAAGTCTGTATTATCAAAATTAATTGTCTTGAGCCTTTTTTTTTTTGATGTTGACATTTTTGTTGTTTCTGGCTTTTAATTACAATATTCTGTGAATAAAAAAAGTTACAGACTGCATACCAGCATCTGCTTTTATCTCCTCTGAATCCAGCTTAAACATAACACGTTGCTTACTTTTAGATCCAAAGGGCCGTGCAAATGTGCTCATACCCTTGAGTACTTTTTTGTTGTGCTCCCCTGTATTAGTGATTTGTACAAACACCTTTAACAGCTGCAGGTTTGTCAGGCCATGTCTCTACCAACTTTGCCCATCGTAGTGACTGAAGTATTGCCCATTCTTCTTTGCAAAGTAGCTCAAGCTCAGTCAGACCAGACTACATTTATATCTGGACTTTGACAGTATAATACGATTATGCTTTGAAAAAACCCTGGAGCCCTGGCTGTGTGTTTGGGTTTTGGTGTCTAGCTGGTAGAAAAACCTGTGCCCCAGTCTCAAGTGTTTTCCAGACTCTCACAGGTTTCTCATAAATTCTGATCTGACGTGCTAAGGAAAAGCATCCCTATAGAACCAATCCGCCGGGTAACGTATTTTACTTTGGGGATCAAAAGTGTTTTACATACATTCAAACAGTGTGACTTTGGTCTCATCTGATCTTATCTAATCAACCAAGATATCTGGCGTTGTCTTGGTTGGCTTTTGAGTATGTCACAGAATAGCTATATTTATCCCAAGAATACAACTTAGGTGTACTCTCTTTATTAAATAGGTGGCTTTTTAAAGCACCAGTGGTACTGGATTTTATTTAGGGGCATCAGAGTAAAGGGGGTGCACTCAAATCATTCCATACTTTCAATGGCATGCATCATTTTCCGATTTTTATTAGTAAAAAATGTTAAAAACAATGCATCTTTTTTCCTTATACTTTAAAATAATATGCACTATACACAATTATAATACACAGTTAAACTAAACATAAAATTCTTATTAAATACAGTGAAATCTGTGGTTTCACAAAAAAAAAAAAAAAGGTTCAAGAGGTATCAGTGCTTTTTGTAAGGCACATCAAGCCTTCTTCAATAAAGAATAAGCAGTTTTTTTGAGTTGGTTCTTCAGTTAAAAACAAGACGTCAAGGACTCAGTAAAATGCGAACTACAGTTGACATTTGAAACAATCCACTGCATCTCTAATAAACAAGAAGAAACTATTCAGTGAAGTAATCTAGTTATTTCGGCAGCCATGGCTTAACCCATTCCTAGCATCTCATAAAAATCAAACACTTTCATGAGACACTTGAAAGTGTCCTTGAATAACTGACAGAATGAGGAACTGGTACAAATAATTAGAGCACTTTCAACATGTTTGTCATTAAAAATGGGGGGAAGCCTGGCATACAAGGCTGCACCTTAGTCGACATAGAGATGATTCCTCTGAAAATATTGGAATGAACTGAAGCAGACATGACAGTGCTTTTAGGGAGAAAAGTGTGGAAGAGTGAAGACATTCAGTTTCTCTACAGCACTGTGTCACTCTGGATCTTTGAGTGGCACCAGCACATTATCACTGTGTCGACAGAAAAATCCTTCCTTCCCCATTCCTCCTGTTCTCAAACTAGCACAGGTCCCCTGAGGCCATGGGGGAGATAGCTTCAAATTGATAATCACCAGTATTCATTATCATCGTTCCTGGATTTACTCTTGAGTTCATTTCATAATTACTTGATTATGTATCGAAAAATTATTCATTAATGTTTCGACTTGCAACAGTTTGCGGAAGTCATTAATTACTTTGAGTGTCTCTCGATAAGTAATGATTGGTTCCGTCTCTGAGATACCCCCTGCTGCTGATTCCTTGTCACACACAGGCACATTGTTGTGAACAAAGTTTTGAAACATTTCCTATTATATTGACCCAGTAAATGATTTTCATTGCTGAAAAGCCACCACATAGACGTGACTTTTGCAGTTTGTAATGTGAGATTTGACTTTAGGGTCTTTCTGCCTTGGAATTTTTAATTGACCAATTTAAAATTCCTTGTTTCCAATTGTATGTATTGATAAATCATTTATAAAAACTTTGCATGACTTGTTGTATTCAGTGCTGAAGAAGACAAACTAGCATGCATGCCTGTATTATTATTCTGCAATTCCAACTTAAACAATCACCTAACATTGAAATAAAATAAACCCATGAAGATCAAAGCACCACATGCACTGTGACAGCGTCCGGAAATCCATGAATTCTGACAGATTTACTCTTACATTGTTAACACCATAAATATGCTAGCATTGGATCCAATGCATTTTATATTAGCAGACAGGAACATTTTGCCTTTTTCACAATCACTAAAGCACTGGATGCAGCCTGCTGTTAGGATTGGATGACAAATCATTTTCAGGAAAGTGTGGTTTGTGCATAACCTCGTTATCAGATGTGGGTTGACTGTATTAAAAAAAGACAGAAACTATATGGAAAATGCAATATGTGATTCAGCAAATGACAAAATAACTCATGTTTCTTCTGTAAATACATCAAAATATTAATATAATGTGAATGCAAGCTTTATGTACAGGTCAGCTTATCTATTTTTTATTATGCTTATGCATTATTTGTTTTCAAGTTAATCTTTTTTAGGGATGCTAAAATTATGTTTGAACAAAAAAAGGTCAAGAAAATCAATTTAAAGTATTTGTTTTTAGTTGTTTTGTGTGTTTTATTTTTACTTTTCTTGTTAATCCAGTATTTTTTTTTTATCTGGCATATACAGCACTTCTGATTTTGAACTATAGTTAAAAAGACTTTTTGCATAGTTAACTGTAATTAAATTCTTTGACCCTTTCTGGATTATTTCCCAAATGATCAGTCCTTTAAAATCTCTTTGTTTTCTAAGTATTCTAAATATCTAAGATTAATTTTGGCACTGTATCACTTGTATATTTGTTTATTTTCCTGTCATTATTTATTTTTCAGCACTTTACTTTGCATAGTTCTGAGTTTTAATCATGAATCACTCACACAGGAGGTGGCTTTCTCAATACATTTGAAAGACATACAGGGGTTGGACAATGAAACTGAAACACCTGGTTTTAGACCACAATAATATATTAGTATGGTGTAGGGCCTTCTTTTGTGGCCAATACAGCGTCAATTCGTCTTGGGAATGACATATACAAGTCCTGCACAGTGGTCAGAGGAATGTTAAGCCATTCTTCTTGCAGGATAGTGGCCAGGTCACTACGTGATACTGGTGGAGGAAAACGTTTCCTGACTCGCTCCTCCAAAACACCCCAAAGTGGCTTAATAATATTTAGATCTGGTGACTGTGCAGGCCATGGGAGATGTTCAACTTCAATTTCATGTTCATCAAACCAATCTTTCACCAGTCTTGCTGTGTGTATTGGTGCATTATCATCCTGATATATGGCACCGCCTTCAGGATACAATGTTTGAACCATTGGATGCACATGGTCCTCAAGAATGGTTCGGTAGTCCTTGGCAGTGACGCGCCCATCTAGCACAAGTATTGGGCCAAGGGAATACCATGATATGGCAGCCCAAACCATCACTGATCCACCCTCCTGCTTCACTCTGGGCATGCAACAGTCTGGGTGGTACGCTTCTTTGGGGCTTCTCCACACCGTAACTCTCCCAGATGTGGGGAAAACAGTAAAGGTGGACTCATCAGAGAACAATACATGTTTCACATTGTCCACAGCCCAAGATTTGTGCTCCTTGCACCATTGAAACCGATGTTTGGCATTGGCATGAGTGACCAAAGGTTTGGCTAAAGCAGCCCACCGTGTATATTGACCCTGTGGAGCTCCCGACGGACAGTTCTGGTGGAAACAGGAGAGTTGAGGTGCACATTTAATTCTGCCGTGATTTGGGCAGCCGTGGTTTTATGTTTTTTGGATACAATCCGGGTTAGCACCCGAACATCCCTTTCAGACAGCTTCCTCTTGCATCCACAGTTAATCCTGTTGGACGTGGTTCGTCCTTCTTGGTGGTATGCTGACATTACCCTGGATACCGTGGCTCTTGATACATCACAAAGACTTGCTGTCTTGGTCACAGATGCGCAGGCAAGACGTGCACCAACAATTTGTCCTCTTTTGAACTCTGGTATGTCACCCATAATGTTGTGTGCATTTCAATATTTTGAGCAAAACTGTGCTCTTACCCTGGTAATTGAACCTTCACACTCTGCTCTTACTGGTGCAATGTGCAATCAATGAAGACTGGCTACCAGGCTGGTCCAATTTAGCCAAGAAACCTCCCACATTAAAATGACAGGTGTTTCAGTTTCATTGTCCAACCCCTGTACATACAACATACAGAGTAACCCATAAAAACTGCATGAAAGGTTTTTTTTCTTGATTGATTACTTTGAAAATGTGATCTACACCTGGTGTCTGCCTCAAGATTGAGATATAGAGTGGCTTATTTATGAAGCAATGTCGATTATATGGTCTACAGCATTCCAGTTCATATTTTACCATGCCTTTTAATTACAAAATCCTGCCTGGAGTACTGACACAATTAACATCTAAAAATGTCTAACAACTTGTTGATCAGTGCAAACCAAAAAAAAAAAGGAGAGAGAGACAGAAAGATTAGAGGCGCAAAAATATTTGGCTGTTTGTTCTCCAATGTCTGATCCAGCTTGGTGATTCCCACCTGGTAATTGTTTATGATTTGTGTGAAATCCAAGTTCAGACCACACTGATCTGTCAGACGATAAATGGATTATGGCATACAATATGACGTGCTTAGAATGAACTGTTCACTTTTAGATTATTCCTGTCTGCAAACAGAGAGGATTAAATAATATTGAGTAGCAGCAAAAATTGCTGGTATAGTTGGACAATATGATGTTATTCAAAATGTCAAGCACAATCCTATCCCTAATTTTGTCTTGCAATAAAATGTCTTGCTAACATAATAATATAAAAGAAACAAAATTTCAAACATGTTGAGTACTTTCATCTTTTTTTCAGGTCAAAACCAGCAAAGAAGCAGTGGCAGTAGAAGGTTCTTTGATTGATACTTTACGACCATACTTCTTCTGTAAATGCATTTCTAACTATGGCAGGTGTCCTTTGGGAAAATCCAGATGGACCATTCTGGTGTCATTTTATATATTGCTCATTTCATATGTTTAGTTTTAAATCAACTCAGCCCAACATGTCTTTCCTCTTTTTCTTTTTTCATTATTCAAAAATGATTCACTTCATATGTACAGCATGTGACATTTTTGGGCACTTTGGATCGAGAGTCACATCTTGTCTTTACATGAAGAGTTGACAGTTCCTTAAAAGCTTTTATTCGGCTCAAGCATTTAACATTGCATGCTGGTCGCTTGTAATATTTTTAGGTCTGATGATCAAATATATCCTCACAACTGTTAAAGGTTTACATAAAGAGTAGAAACGAATACCAAGCAACTTAGGTTGTTTATTGGTATTAGTTAATAAACAGAGCTAACAGAGGATGGCATGCAGGATGAGCAATGATACAGGCCAATGTGCACAATATAATTATGTTTAGATCTGGAAAACTCTTATATTTTTGGTTTAAAATACTGATCATTGCAAAAAAAATAAAAACTAGATGTTTTAAGCAGGAAAACAGCTTAAGATGAAACAAATAAAACAGTTTGTGCATTTAAGTTATAGCTTGTGGAGATTTAAAACATGCACAGAACTACTGTCCAAGGACAGCACGCACAAAAAGCACTGTCTATATAATAAAACATGCTCTGACTTATCTTTCACTTGTGTTCTATCAAACATGAATATTTTTTGCTGTTCTTGTAAGTTTTTTTTTTTTCCAAGCACTCCTTCCAAAGTCAGGGGAGATCACTGTGAAGGTAATTTGTAATTCAGAGCACTACAGAGGCCAAGGACTGTGTAGCAGGTGCCTGAACATATCAGAAATTAGATTCTATAAGACAGCCAAAGAGGGAATTCTGCCTCTCTGAACGTAAGAGTACTTTACACATATTATTTCTGCACCATTTGGCCAAGCCTCTCAGCGTGCACCTACAGATCTGCTGACTTAACCTTAATGCATTATAATGAAGCAGTTACATGCTTAGACAGTACTGAGTCCTTAAATAAGAGTCAGGAAGGGAATCCAGAGATACTGTGTAAACAATAATGTGTTCCCTGAAACTGAAGTTGTTAAATCTCTTTTTTTTTGTTAGTTGTAGTTACTCTCCTCTTGAAGTTATGTTGCTTTAAAACAATTTATAAAATTATGTGTTCTGATTAGTTAATGGATTTGCACCTAAATCCTGATTCATTTACCTTTTTTTGGATACTTGCAGGGAGTAGCAGACTGGTTTAAGAGTTTGTGAAAAATGTGAACCCGCTGAAAACCTCATTCAGTTTTGCATAAAGCTTTTTTTGTCTTATGTGTTCCTATAAATTTGCTTCATGTAGCATGAATTCTCCCTCCTTTTGCTAGCTGGTCATCATATACATGCAGGACTGTGTCTCAGTGAGAGAAATGTTGTTTTCTCCAAGACTCTCTGTGCACCTGAGTCACTCGTCAAGCAGTTCCTTTATCAGCGCACAGCAGCAGGATGGAAGAGCAAATCTTGGACTGATAGTAGGCCTGCCGCTACTGACTAATCCTGCTCACTGCCGCAGAAATAAACAAATAAATATCCAAGGACCTAAGAAAGGAATGAAGTGAACATTTCTGATGTATAGAGAGTAGTTCAAAGGCTTTCAGTCATATAAAAAAAAACACCATTCCCCATCTATAGATACAGCTGAAGACTATAGAGGCTATAGAGAGTTTTTTGGTTTGGCAAGTCAAAAAGGAAAGAAAATAGACTGTAAAAAGAACATCAAAGTAATTTTAACAAAAATTTACAGAACAGCACATTATTTTTCTTTATGAAAAAGTCTTGTGGATATTAGCAAAAATTTACATATAATTTTAATGACTTCTATTCAACCCTTCACCCCAAATTTGCCCTGAATTTCAGTGGTATAAGAAGATACTACTTTAGTTAAACAATGCTCATGCAATGCTTTCGTTTGCATCTGATACATTAGCATAAACAATAAGTCAAAAAAACATATGACACCACAACTTTGGGATGTCATACATACCTGTATGCATCACTGCAATAGAATTTATTCATGTGCTACCTAAATGTTGCAGCAAAGCGCCAATAAATACATTTTCATTCTTATGCAGATGCTCTGTCTGCATGGATGAAAATGCACTCAATTCCACATTCTAAATGCTTGGACTAGCTCCAGCTGATGGTAGCCTGACCTACTTTCAAAATAATTCAGTAGGTCAAAAATGATTTAACCACTTGGGGACAGTCACAGAGCATTTAACCTTCAACCTAAGATGGTCAGTCGATAAAACGTTGGCGTATGATAAAAGATACACATAGTTTGACATAACATGAATTCATGGTCCACCAAAGGTGCTTCATTTCTTCACAGTAACACCCATGGAAAAGTGTTTTTTGATGCTCGAGCATGCATGTAGGTATAACAAACGGTGAGAGAGCAGATTAAGCCTTGTCAGCAAAACTTTGTAGCAGTTAACCACTTTTATCTTTTGCCTTTTCAAAATGTGAATGGAAAAATCAGCCAAACTTGCACAAACACCTTCTTAAAATAAATGTGGAAAAAGGAGAAAACCCATAAAAATTTTCTGAAATATAAATAAAACACAGCTGTGCATTATACAGGTTTACATTGTTCAAATAAAATACACTGGCAGTCGTTAAAAGTAGTTAACAGCACATTTTTAGGAGCGTTAAAATTAGACATAAATTGATGGGAAGTGGGGTATAGCTCCATTCATGTCAGACAAAAGGAAACCTGTATTCAAAGTCATTAAAACGGCTCAGTTCTTGATTATCTAATTTACAAAGACTAATAAGAGAATAAAAAAATGAATACTCAAAGGGGTTCTTTAATTTGCGGGAATGAACAACAGTAAATTCCACAAGGACACTTTTGGTTCATGAATATATCTAACAAGAAAGCTGAACAACACTCAAAAGTCAAAACTAACATAGTGCAACATTATATTCTTTAAAATTTACAGCAGTACCTTAAAGCTCTGTGATTAACTCATGGAAGAACATCTTCGTCTGCCTGCAGAAACCGATATAAAGACAGTCCGAGTGAAGTGACTAGAGCTCCCGGAGTAAATGCAATGTAATTCTTTGTGCTATCTTTTCTTCACAATGTGTGTTTTAATACTAAATACATAATATAAAAGTCAAGAGGCCTGGAAGTGTTTCTCAGTCCATGCAGAGTGTACTTAACTCGGGTGATGTTCTGCCTGGAGGCAAGCTGTGGCAATAAAAAGCCTTTCACGTGGACAGGTTGTCAGTACATGTTCAGTCAGTGATGGTGCAATAGCTGCTGGCTCTGAATTTTTGAGAGTTCAGATGGCTGTGTGATGGATGTATCTAAATCATCTCATGAAGGGGAAAAATTAAAGCTCTTACCCTGCAGTGAGTATATTATAAGTTTGATACAGCAACATTAAAATGATTTTTAGACCTTACACTAATTGCAGTATGACATACCTTGCTATTAAATATGATTGTATTCATTTAAAGGATTAGTGTGTTGTTTTGTTTTATGGATACCTTGTCTGCATTTGTATCGACAAAGTATTTGAGACATTTTCACTCCCTGCTTCTTATTTTATTCATATTTTACCCCACAACATTCAGAAAAAAATATCCCTTGAGCCAAAATCATTAAGCAAACATATTGTTAATCTAGATGTAAGACAATTGTCGGTCCAGTTTCAGTCAAATCAAAATACAACGACAAAACCATACAACTATGTTTTTATATCTCTCTACGCCTTAGAATATTTGTTTTTTGCTGTAAGATGTCTGAAGCCGAATATCACCTCCACCATAACCTATCAAACTACTCAAAAGAAAAGCCTCTGTGATGACACATTGAATTAACACAGAGCTCAGCATTCTCTCCATGCAGATTGAAAATGAAGTGCTGCATCTAACTCTGGACTTCAGAAAAGCTCAGTGAAAGACATGATACCTGCACCCATTCCCCCTTGCTATCCACTTCCTTTGAAAAGATGACAGCTACATCACAGCAAGTCAAAATTTTGAAGCCAATACTTGGCAGTGCTGCAATATTTTCTTTTTTTTCTTTCACTCAACAACGGAAATCAGGGATCCTAGAGACATCACAGAATTTGCTTTATTTCCCTTGCTGCCTGTGCTCCCTCTGTTGTTATCCTCTGAAGGCTCAGTATGACCCCCAAACACACCAGACACACTTTGTTGTTATTTTCAATATAAAATATCCATTCAGGGATTACTTGATGCTTCTCGGTGTTTATTCTCCTTCTCGCCTACGCAGTTCTAGCTAAATGCAAGACAAATTGAGCATTTTTAGAGCTGGCACTTCAGTGGAGGCATTTGTCAGCATCACGCCCCGTGCTAAAGCATTTGAAAGTTAATACACCGTGTTTTTGCGTGAACGTTGTGATAAGTTTGTGGTTTATTTTATGAACAGCAGTAACTTTCATTGAAGAAGAAGTATCTAAAGGAGAAATGATGGCTACAATAAGTGTTAGAGGGACATAAGGAAGGCAAGAAGGGCATGCTTGAAATGGAAGAGTGATGATGTTTGCTGCCCAGTTATTCTTTGAAATTCGGCTTCATGCTCCTTTAGTGTGGTATGCATCATTAATCTCTTCTTTCAGAGCTCCAGTCAGACTCTTCCAATGTTTTTCAATGGCTCATTCAATGGTCATTTTCCCTTTTTCTTTCTTTTTTTCTGGAGCTACAGACAACCTCTTATCACTTCACAATCATCTCCATACAGAATTCATGCATTACTTGTGATTGTAATATATGAGTAAAAATCATCATGCTTGCGTAAACAAACAAAAAAAATATCTCTTTATCCTTCACCTGTGTGAATCAGCACTACTGTTTGTAATCAGACACAATGCTTTACCGGAGACCTGCACGGGTAAGGCGGAGGTCTACAGAGGTGAGAACCGCTTCAGTGTTTGCCATTTATCACCACCACAGTGGGGAAGGAAAAAGCCTGCTGTGAATGCAGAGCACTATTATACAATGTTGGTCTCTTGATGTTTCTGAAGATAAACATAATGCTTGGGGCCAAGAATGTCTTCGTCACTATTTAGAAGACTTTGAATTGGAATTCTTTTCCTGTAGGCTGACTGGGATTACTTAGTAAATAGGATGATTACAAATAAACGTTCATGTTTTAAGGGGCTGGATGAAGGCATTTATGAGCACTGCATCCAATATTTATGCTTTTCCTGTTTGGATTCTCTAAATTGTTCAACCAAACTTGGCAAATACCTTTCTATAAAACATTATATTTGAAACATTCATAACTGCTGTCACTTTTTATCTGGCAACAAATGTTTTTCAAGGTACATTTTTTATGCTTTATTTCACATAAAATTAATATTAATGTGCTATGTGCATGTTTTTCCTCTTTAGTTTTTCCAGATCTGTAAAATACAAGTCTCTGTTGTGGAAATGTGACAAAAAGCATATTCCAAGCCTACGTTTTTTCAGTGGCACTGTAGCGGCGCATCTTTTTTTTTTTTTTGGGCTATGAAACCTTTTATTTGCTATTTCTGTTGCTCTAGCTGTTAGATTTGAAATATTTGAGCATTTTCAGTTTCTACCAACAAAACTAGATCAATGTGAAGACAAGACCTAATGCAATGTATTTAAAAGTGCATACTTTATAAAGGAAGTTTAAAATAACATATTAAGATGGAGTGAAATAGCTGTTCTAACCTTGTATTGTGTGCCTATTAAATAATGTAAACTACAACTTGTTGATGTCTTCTAATCAACATGAAATGCAATAATGTATCTGCCTAATCAATAGGGTTTTGCAGTACCAATATAAGGAGTGATTTAAACAAAACAAAACAAAAAAAAATCTATGAGATTCTTTTAAGTTAAAACAATAGTAGATGTGATCGGTTAGAGTACTCTGCAGACCTTTTCGTCCCCATCTTCAACTTCTTGTCACTTGTATCAAAAGGACACATTTGACTGGCTTGTAAACACCCCATTTCAAAGTCCTTTTCCTGTCTCGAGTGGTACTGCAGAACAGGAACAATATATCCTTCAAATTTTGACAACATCTGTTTTCAAAAAAGAGAAAAGGGGGCATTTCATGAACATCTCTTACAAAGTGACATGCTTTCATCCCAGCCACATCCTCCCTCGGCATGTCACTGTATCTATCTTGGCTTTTTTGCCCTTTTTTGCTTTCAGCAGGAAAAGACAGGATACATGAAACATTTTCCCCTCTTTTTTATTTTTATTTTATTTTTTTCTTTATCTTGACAAGGCTTGTGAAGACAAGTCAAGAAGAGGAGGTGTGCCATTTTTCTCTAACCACCAACCAACAAAATATAACAGCTTCTCCGCACTGGAGCTATAACCTTCTCCTCAAAGGCCCCAAAAGCACCAGCAGCTTCTTTGATGTGACTGAAATGAAGGTTGTGAAGGGGCATCAATAGAAGACTGTATATTGTATTACATGCTCAAACAGCTAGCTTGCAGCCAGCATCTTCTCTTTCAAAGATACAAATTTCCCCCATATTCCTTTTTGTCTTTGATTGTTATTATATCTTGTTATGTGAATGATTTGAGTGATTTTGGGGCAATTTAGCTTTTCTCCATAAAAAGATTTGATAACATCAATCAGCTGCCTTCTGCTCACTTAAAGCGTTTTGCTCACACTTCCTGGTAATAGGCTTGTCTGAGACACAAAAGGCTATACTTGACATCTACCTTGTGATGTTAGTAGTTGGTGGCAGGTTGATGGACAGCCAAGAATGGCAGAGTTGCCACCTTTCTAGTTAATTAGCTTGTTGAAGGAAATGACTGCAATAGCACTTATCAACTACATTCAAATCCCCTGCAGATACGATGATAGATAGTCCATTTTAACAGACACAATGAATACATATAGAATCAAGAGTTCAGGCTACTGAGACAGTAGAAGATCACTTTTTAAAGGAGAAAATAACTGTAATGTTATACTACACATTGTGAATATAGCAAATGTTTATTCTTGGAAAAGCTGGACTCAAGCCGGTGACATATCTAGTAAAAAGATTAAAAAGACAGAAAGGGACCCAGCATTAAACAGCTCAGCTTCTTACAAAAGCCAAAGCCAGGCAACCCAAAAAAACTGCCAATGTAACACACAGTAAGCAGAAATTCTGGTTTGTAATGGTTGGAATTTCTTTTAACTTTCCATATTTAGGACACATAAACACATCAGAGCACACTTTGCTTGGGGGAGGCAACAGGGGCTGCAAAGAGAGAGAGTGTGTAGTGGCATAGAATTACCATGAATAATTAAAAAACTGGTGTGAGCATTCTCGTAGCTCTTTGATTGACTTTGAAAGCCCCAGGAAGAAATTGGCAGATGAGAGCAAACTGCAAAATGGCCAGCTCTGTGCACTGAGCTCCCTACCTAAGATTTGCTCAGCTAAAACCTTTAACTAGCAGTTTGCTAGGAGGCCCTTTTCATGTCTGCCTGCCCCAGAATAGAATCCATGTTTTGCACATAAAAAAAAAAAACGAAAGCATTTTCAAGAAGTAAAGTTGATAGGTTTACTCTGCGTAGATTGCAGAAACATTATAGAGAAAAAAATGTACATATCTGTTAAGAGGTGTAGCTGATTTACAAACCTTTTGAAGAGGGTTTTACCAGCATAGATTTATGATTCAAGTTGTCAAATTCCTAAAATGTAGTTACATTGGAGATGATTAAATAACAAAATCTGTCTGACATATGTCACTGTTGGTAAGAGTGAATCACAAGGTGTCTTTGGCAAATTTGCTGAGACTGCAAGTAAGAGAGGTCAACAGGGACTGGGGCTTGGCAGCAGACCCTCACCTTCCCAAAGTGTCCGGATGTGGGTGGCATCCCATTACTCATCCATATCATTTTGCCAAGCCAGCATCAGTGTCCTTAGAAATGCAACATGAAGGCCGTTCCGTTATGTCAAACCCACAGGTGACTGCTTCCATGTTATTTTGTAGTACAGTTTATTGTCCGAAATCATGTGGTGTTACAGTAATAATCAGTTTCATTCCAAACCTTCGTGGTGACTGATTCTTTAAGGATTTACCACCCTTTATGAATTGCTGTTACCCTTTGTTTCATAAAAGGACTGAACACCTCACATGCACAACATGCTGACAATTCTCTGTCAGCAGGTTGCCATGGAAAGTGCTCATGTCTAAGGCTGTTTGTGTGTATGCATTCTGTATTCACAGCATGGAAGATTGCAAAGCCTCAAAATAGGAGGGGAAAAAACATGTTGTCTTCTAAATGCAAAATATGATAATTAGTGATTTTTTATGGTACAAATCACATAGCACTCCTAAAATGACTTGAATACATTTTTCATTTAGTTAGAATTATTATATCATAATGAAAATTGCAAATAAAACAGATGGTTAACTGTGGCTCATGTTCGAGTTATTTGAAAACTCAAAATCAATTAGACTTACATTAAGAAAAAATGAAATGTAATTACTAATTATAATGCTAGTAAATAATATCTGCTCAATATACAATATCCAATTTTTCCTTTTCTGTATTTTGTGAAAGAGAAGATAGACTCTATACACTGTTGCCAAAGAAGTATTGTTTGCAGATGCATTCCTGTTTTTAGGTGGTTTAATTTCCATTGTGGTACATTTGGAAGAGATTGATAAATAACATTTTGAGAAGAAATACACTTTATCTGTCAAAATGTCACAATCACTTCAGAAAATGTACTTTATGGATAACAGTTACTGTAGCTTTCAGACTGATTGTATTAAACTATTTTGCAGTTTTTTGTTTGATTTCAGTCTACTACATTTCCAAAGTTGAACCAGTAGCTTTCTAAAAATACTAGTTGAACTTTGTCACATTTTGTCACATTACACCTAGAAATGTCTTGTCTTTGATTGGGGTTTTATGTGACAGAACACAACATAGTTCACAGCTATTTGGGGTATGTCTCCACTAGCTTTGCACATGTAGAAACTCAAATGTCCATTCTTCTTTGCAGAATAGCTCAAGCTCAATCAGATTGGATGGAAAGCAGGTGTGAACAAAAATGTTCAGGTTTTACTGCAAATTCTCGATTGGATTTGGGTCTGGACTTTGACTGGGCCTTTCTAACAATTTAACATGCTTCAAAGCAAACACAATCTGCTCGTATGCTCAGAGACGTTGTCCTGCTGGAAGGCGAACAGCCATAACTATTACATGTGAGCCTGTATTTTTGGAGCCTGTAGCAGTTGTTTTTTTTTTTCAAGAATTACCCTTTATGTACCCTTTATGTAAGATATGCAAATATCTTCCTCTCAACTTTGACCTGCTTCATAAAAATATCACCACAACATGATGCTCTCACCATCAGTTTTCCATTATGGGAATTGTGTGTTCAAGGTGAGGTGCAACTTCCAGCCACACAATATATTTATGTAGGCTAAAAAGTTAAAGTTTTTTTTGCTCTCCTACTCTGATTACTGCTCTCCTTACCCGGCCCGTCAGTTTGGATGGACGGCAATGTCTTTGTAGGTTTTTTATTGTGGCATACTGTTTCCTTTTTAGGAAGACAGTTTGAGCAGCGCTTTGTAAGATGTTTAAAGCTTGTTATATTGTTTTATAATCTAACAATGATTTACATTTTAACATAACTTTATCTATGACAATTGTGATATGTTGCTTGTTCTTCAAGATGCTGTTTGTTCATTAATGTTCTGTAACAAACCTCTAAGGGCTCACATGTAAAATATTCCAAGGGCTATAAAAACCTTTCACATCGTTTTTGTTTTAAAAAAATGCAACTAGGTGGTGAGATGGGGTTGAAAGTCACATCATTGAGGGTTTAACAAGACGAAAGTGAGACCAGTAAATTACATTCTTTGTTTTTTGCCACTTTGTTTTTATAGAATTACTAGATCCAGTTTGACACCTAATTTTAGAAGTACTAGGGGTTGCATATTTTGAAAATATAATTATGCATCACAATTTTTGACACAAGTAAAAGCACAATGAGCTACAGGGTCACTGTGCATTTCCTTGAAAGGTCTGCCACAAAATATCCATGTAGATTTTCCATTTGTGCAGCCAATTTCATTCAAAGAAACATGTGCTCGGAATGTAACAAAGTTTTGTCATTGCTGTTCAAATTCTGTATCTGTGCTTCTTTCAATTAAAGTCTGAACGGTTTGACAGAATAAGAGAGCAATATAGAAAGGTAGACTGCCACACTGGAATAAGGGTGAAAATGTGTCAGTCACATATCATTTTTGAACCTGTAGTGTCTGATATTGAGCATTGATACAATGTATGGTCAACTGTTTTCTACTCCCCTACCTTTTACCCATGACCACAAAAAAGACTCAAGCAAAATACATTTGAAAAGTAGTTTTGGGAAAATATTGCATGTGTGTGTGTATGTGGTGCGTGTGTGTTTAGGAGTTAAGAAAGAAAGAAAGAAAGAAAGAAAGAAAGAAAGAAAGAAAGAAAGAAAGAAAGAAAGAAAAAGAGAAAGAAAGAAAGAAAGATGGTATGGTTGCCAGTTAAAGTAATGGAGTTGTTAATGGTTCGAGGCTATTTTGTACATCAAAGTACATAGAAAAGGAGAGGGAGAAAAAGACAACCGGGGAGATCGAGAGAAGGAAAAATCTGCTGCAGGCCATTTGATTGTCATTTTTTCTCTGAGGTCATGTTGGAGTGCAGTAGTCTTGTTTTTATTCTTTTTGTTTTATTTTGTCTGTTCTCCCTTCTTCCCAAGCAACATTCAACATCAGTTAAAAATGCCATTGAAACAAAACTGTAACAAGTACAGCAAGATCACCTTTGTTTTTTCATGGATCAGAAATTAGACACTGCTCTGTGTCCTGCCTCTTTTTGTGCCTCTCTAATATGCTTTCTCTGACCTACCCTTCTAAGCCTTTCATAATTATTTTAAAGTAGTCAGTCTTAATCGCTTCATCCCTCTTCAAATCTCATCATACCTATTCTATAATCTCTTCAGAGAAATACTTTGTCTGCATAAACAGTTATTCTTAATATAATCATTATAGATATATGGTCTAAAGAGTATATGTATTTTTTTTCTATTGGACCTGAGATTTGATTTGATTATTCCATACTAATCTTGGTAATTTAATATCTGCACCCTTAGATTTCAGCCGCCAGATGCTTGAGTGATGTGTTGTCATAAGTTTAGGAAAGTTCAATTCAGTTTAATGGAAAATTATTTTATTAGTCTCTAAGGGAAATTCAACTCATACAAGTTTCTTCAAAGAGTTGTTATAGATAGTTATGGCTGTGGGCAATTAGGATCTCCTGTAGCAGTTTGTCTTACAGAAGCCTCTGACTGACGATGCTCTGTTGTTGTATGACAGTCTCACAAAGAGGATTTCACGGATGTCTGTAACGTTCCTTATTTGATGAAACATCCCTCTTTGCAAAATGATCTCCAGAGGTTCTAGAGCAATCCCCAGGACAGAACCTGCCTTCTTTATCAACGTGTTTATCTTTTTTAAGTCCCTGGTTCGGATGTTGCTTCCCCAACAGATGATGGCAGAAAAGATTGGACTCTCCACAACAGACTTATAGAAAATATGGAAAATCTTGTTGCAAACACTGAACGGCCTAAGCTTGCTCAATATGCTCAGTCCCTTCCTGTACAGAGACACTCAATAAATTAGAAGGTTATTGAAAATTGTATTTATTTCAGTAACTCTATTCACAGTGAAACACACTTTATAGAATAATTACACACAGACTGATGTTTTCAAGCCTGTATTTCTATTAATTACAATGATTTAGTACTTACAATACAGCTGATGAAAACACGACATTGAAGATTTGAATATTACCTTCGACTAATAAAAAAAAGATTTCTAATAGACATGTGAGCTTAATTTAAAGTGTGTTTAATATCTGGTTTTCAAAAGGTACATATAATCTAACAAACAAGCCACATCGGAAAAGATCAAATTTTTTTTGAATATGACTGTTTACTACTTCAGTGTCATCTAATTATTTCTGCAGATGACGGGCTTCTGACTTGTACCGGAAATCTGAGTTGTACAGTAAATAAACCAACATAAAGTAGCATTCACTTTTAAAGAGGGGAAATTCTACATTCTTACCTTTTTTATCAACCTCTTTACTCTAATACTCCTACTAAAATATCCACCTAATTTTTAACATCTCACAGGGCACTATTCAATCCATCATCTGAAAATGCAACAAGTATGACACAGCAGAGTGTTAATTAGATTAGCAGCCAAGAGGCCCTTGGTAACTCTGAAGGAGCTGCAGAGATTCACAGCTCAGGTGGCGGAATCTATTGACACGATGACTGTTAGTCTTGCACTCACATCTTGCATCTTTCTGAAAAGAAAAGTTGAGAGCACAATCCTCTGTTGTGAACCTGTGCTGCTGATTACCTGGTCAGATACACAACCGTTCAATCTCATAAAGTCTGATCTGGTTGTCAAATAGCAATTGTGAAGGCACCTTCCTGTGTCTTTTGGAGTTTCTGGTACAGTAAATCAGGCTCAATTGTGTTAAATGTACTGGAGAAACCCAAAAACATGATAATTACTGTGCTGTCTGCTTTGTAGTAATGACAGTAGGTTTGTTGAAGCAGGTGTATGATTTTGTTTTGAACTTCAACTCCATGGCCACAAGCTCACTGCAGGGGGTACTAAAATGTGCTTGTTTACTTAGGTGGGCCAACAGGAGTCTCCCCAGGACCTTCATCATGTGGGATGTTAGGGCAACAGGTTTATAGTCATTAAAGACTCATAGGTGAGCTTTCTTTGGTACAGAAACATGGCAGGATGTCTTCCAGGACTATGAAACCTTCTTCTTGGTCAAGCTAAGGTTGAAGATATGCTTCAAAATTTCACAACTTTTCTCTACACAAAAACCAGGGGCTGACACTATCTGGACCTGCAACCTTGTTCTGGTTCAGTCTCTCGAGCTGCTTCTTTTTCTGACTGAGGTGAAAGATAAAATATTTGAGGTGTGACAGAAAAAAATGTGGGTCAAGGGAGGATTGGAGGTCTGTTTGGTTGGGGGCATGAGATGATGATCCTGTGCTTGTTTCTAAACTGAACCTATTGAATAATTTGTCAGTTCATTTGCCCTGTCCAGACTTTGATCTATCTGATCCTCCTTCTGCTTGACCCTATGATCTGTTTTATCCCTGACCAAACATCTCTCATATTGTTCATATTGAGCTTGCTCTTGTGCTACTTTACGTACGATTAAGGCCTGTCTCTAATCTTGACTTTAAGTTGTTTTTGTGCTCTCCTCAATAATTCTATGTCTCAGTCTGTGAAGGCTCTTTTATTCTTGTTTAGCAGTCCCTTTAAGTCACTGAATATCCAGGGTTTGTTATGGTTCTGGTGGGGATGCTGGTATACACACAAGGGTTTATATATTCAGTTACACACTCAGTCATATAGCAATATCTTCTACATGTGGGTAGCAGAGTGCATCCTAGTCTTCAGCCTCAAAACAACGCTACAGTACTTCTGCAGCCTCCTGTAACCATATTCTCACAATTCTTTTTATTCCAGGTTGCCTCTGAACAAGGCGTTTATACACTGAGCAGAAAACAAGATTTTGATTTGTTTTGCCAAGAAGAGTTCTATCTTTGGAGGTGAATGCATCTCTTACATTTGCATAAAACAAATCCAACGGGGATGGTTTAACTGGTGAAGCAACTGAGAAACTGTGGAAATGCTGGAAATATAGCAAAGTGAAGCATGGTTAAAGTCCCCAGATATTGCTACAAATGGATAGTGATGTTGTGTCTGTAGCTTAGAAATGAGCTAATGACGTCAGGTACAGTGTCAGCTACAGCTGATGGTCCAATGCATATGGAGGTCAAAATAATATTGGTGAACTGTTTTGGTAAATAATATGGACAAAAATATACTGATTACAGTATATTAGATTGCCCGCATTGAAAATATTTCACAGTAGCATGTTCTGGATGATGCCTTCTTTTGTTCACAAGTATTGCTATTGCTTTTACCTCTCCTTTTCAAAACTCTGTCTGCACACTTGGTTAGAAAGTCAGGCAGAGATACATTGGAGGCATTGGAGATATGATCCTGCCACCAGTTCTAAGTGAAACATACAATGATGAATTCTCAACAATTTAGTTGGGTCCTTGTTACAAATTGAAGTTCATTCAAATTGTTTCCAAAGCTCACACATTCCTGTTATGATTGATGGAAATCATAGTTTGAACTTCCTTCTCTCTCTCCTCTTTGCTCCTGCTCTGCATCCACAATGCCTACTTTTCAACCCATCTGGGATTTGGGGTCATAGTTCAGGAATTATTTGAACTTTTAGATGTTAATCAGATGCTCCTGGTTGTAAAAAAAAAATACTCCCCAAAAAACCCCCAATAAAAAACCTGTTTCTATGGTTAAGCATCATAACAGCTGTTCAAAAGTAAAAAAAAAAAGAAAAGGCAACAGCAAGCTGGCACCTTGAGCAGCGTAACTCTAAAAAATGTGACTGGAAAGACACCTGACTAAAAAAGTCTGAATTCCATGTCTTCAAATGTAATCCAACCATTAAGATATGCATGGTCCTTTGTACATTACCTCAATAGACTCAGACTTAACTATTGATCAATTTCTCTGTCATGTTTTAAAAAAAGTTTTACTGGACCTTTGTAATGGGAGGTTTTATTTAAGGTGTTGAAGTGTTAAATCAAGCACAATACATTATGAGGTCTGAATCAGCCATCATATCGTACATTATTTGGACCAGTTTCTGTACAGGAAACCATCACAGCTTGATATTTCCCTTCATGCTGTGAAAGGACCGACACTGAAATAGAAGCTACATTGACCATGTAAAATGAGTTATTTGAACTATGAACCACCACAGCTCCTGCAGTGGACACAAATATCAGGAGAGGCCTCCTCTGGAGAGATTGCTGTGTAAGTCATCAAATGTATTGTCCCTTGTCTGGAGGATTTATGTTTCACTCCAGACCAAGACTGTTGCTTTTTTTTTTTACAATTTAACTCCTTTCTTAAAAATGTATCACCAAGATTCAACATCTGTCATTTTTGGCAAATTTGCAATGTTTTACTCATGTGACTGAATAGCACACACATATAACCGTAAAAAAAAAAACAAATGTGTAACTGATGTCTCAAAATGAAACCAACATGAATCTAACTGAAGCTTAATTTATGTTTTAGAAATTATAGTTTCTAAGGCAAGTGTTAACAGTGAGTGAAAATTCATCAGAAAAGGCACATCATGCACTGATGTACAGTAAAACCCATTTTAATCCCAAAGTTGCAAATTCGAGCCTCTTTCTGTTTCTCGCCACTCTGCAGGGTGTCCTTCAGGTCTCCTTCTAGCATCATGTGTTAGAGCCTGTCCAAAGAGATTTGACAAGGGCCCGGCAAGGAGAGGGAAATAAAACCCAGAGAGATGAGGCAAACATATTAATCTTGTTAAGTTAAACGCCGACCCCCACCTCCTCTCTTCGTGCTCCTCGTCTTTGCTCCCCATTCCCCACACAGATAATGTGCTCTGCTCACAGTGAAAAATCAGCTAATTTCAGACCACTACTCAGTCTGGCTTACAGAGGCTCTTAGGGTGGTGCAGAGCTCTGTGCAGCTCCTCCATTAGTCGCCCCCCACCACTGTCTCCGCCTTTGTCACTGTCACTGTTTCTGTGTCTGACTGTGTCTCTTTGCAACACACACATTTAATCTTCAGTCGCTGTCCCTTTTTCCTCTCTCTATCTCGCTCCACACACACATACAGGAAACCATGTGCACATTTATCTTAGCTCCTCATCCCCAGTCCAGCTGTGACCTTGAGATGTTTGATGGATGCAGGTCTTTGAGGAAAGTGAGTTTTAATTTTTAGTTTGACATGGATGGGACTTATAGATTTTGCTAGTGACAAAGAAATGGGAGCTGGGTGAAAAACAAAACACAAAAACACACAAATTACAAGCAGAAGAAAAAGAGGAAAATGGAGAGGCTTTCACGGTGTGCAGAGCTGATGGACAATGTTTCCCCCTTGTGGTGCTGGCAAGCAGGTTGGATTTCTTTTGAATACATTTTTAAAACCCAAACATCACAGATGAGGAAATACTTGTTTGAGTTTGCTGAGTGCAGTGACTCTGCCCCCTGTGGGGAAGAGAAAGTAAATGGAAATTAAGTTCATTGTTCAATTTTGATCTCAGTGTCTGTTTTTCTTCCTAGTCCACTTCCCACTCTAATTCTTTCTATTTATAATTATGTCTAATACAGAACAGAAAATTATTGTAAAAGGAAAAATAAAGTTTGCTAAACAAGATTCCTCAGTTAAGGCCTAATTCCCAACTCATTAGATTTTAAAACTCCTTTATTTAAGTTCTGACATTCTAGTGAAAATTACAAATCTGTTAAAGAAATAAATGTTTAAATATTTGTATGATGGAGGATGGGATGTCCTCTTTTTTTTGTAAGCTAACATTTGGTTCATCTAACCACTTACTTGGACTGCCATTGAGCCAAACAAGCTTTAAACTGGCCAAATGTTAAGAATATATTGCACTACTTAAAGCAATGAATCCAGGATGTTATGGAATATTTACATTGTAATTGTTCTATAATATACTGGCTTCATAGCCTTGGTCTTCACTATTGGTTTATTCCACTGTTGTTTGTTAAAATAATTAAAAGCTAATATTAAGAATTGAGCTTTCATAAGATAATTTTCAACAAAATTATTAAGTTTGCTTTCATCATAGTCTGGTAATCATTGGCATATTCAACAACAAATATGAATTCCAAATTTATATTTGCTGCTTTATGTTATTAAATTTCTTGTTATACTCAACATTTTCTGAGTTGAAACCAAAGTACATGGTGTAGAACCTTTTTGTTTCTCATAATATTTCACCCAAAACCAATGTTAAATATTAAAGCATTTCTCTTTGTTATCACAAGCATGAATACAATTCAGCATCACAGGGGGGGTAGTGTCCTATGCCCTATTTGTGCTGGTCCCAATAAATGCAGAGGGTTGGTCAAGAAGGGCATTTGACGTAAAAATGTTGCCACATCTACCATGTGAGTCAGGAGCATGAGCTCTATAACTGATTGGTTGAGACCCAGGTTAACAAGGATTGCCACTGGTGCTGGTGACCGACTAGGGAACAATTAATAATTGGTCAACTGTTGGTCAGCAAAGAAGAGGGGGATAGATAGTGGTAAACTTGCAGACAGAGTGGAAATGGCTGTGGTGAATGCTTTCTTCCAGAAGAGGTAGGAACACTGGGTGATTTATAAGAGCAGAGGTAGGAGCACACATGTGGGTTACATCTTGTGTAGACGATGTAATCTGAAGAAACTCAGTGACTGCAAGGTGGTGGTAGGTGATAATGTTGCCAGATAGAACAGGATTGTGGTGTTTAGAATGGCTCTGACAGTGAGGAAGATGAAGAGGACAAAGGCAGAGGAGAGGACAAAGTGGTGGAAGCTGGAAAAGTAAGAAAGTTGTGTGGATTGAGGGAGGAGTTGAAAGAGGCCATCTGTGGCCAGAGGTGCTCCAGATGACTGGACAAATAAAGCTAATGCTATCAGGGAGACAGGTAGGAGAGCACATGGTATGGATTCTGGAAGGAAAGATGATAAGGAGACTTGCGGTGGATTGAGGAAGCACAGGAGTGTGTAAGGAGAAAGAGATCAGCTAAGAAGAAGTAGGACACTGAGGACTGAACAGAGTCGCCAGGAGTAATGGGAGATGCAGCGTTAAATGGAGGTAGAGGCAGCTAAGGCCAAACAAAGAGCATATAGTGACTTGTATGATAGGTTGGATGGTAAGGAGGGAGACGAGGATTTAGAGACAGAGATGTGAAGGACGTTCAGCAGGTTAGGGTGATTAAGGATTGAGACGGAGATGTACTGACACATGAAACAAGTGTGACAGGAAGATGGAAGGAGTACTTTTGAACAGTTGATCAATGAGGAAAATTAGAGAAGACAAAGAGAAGGAGAAGCAGCCATTGTGGATCAGGAAGTAAGAAGATCAGCATAGATGAAGTAAAGAAGGTATTGA
Source organism: Girardinichthys multiradiatus (assembly GCF_021462225.1). NCBI lineage: Eukaryota > Metazoa > Chordata > Actinopteri > Cyprinodontiformes > Goodeidae > Girardinichthys > Girardinichthys multiradiatus. The sequence goes on from NC_061797.1 coordinate 19,956,080, forward strand.
AAAGGATGAAGAGCTGAATGACAGTTGGTAATGATGATATACCTGTAGAGGTATAGAAGTGTCTAGGAGAGACATCAGTGGATTTTTTCATTAGACTGTTGAAAGAAATCTTAGAAACGAGAAGAGACCTGAGGAAAGGAAGAGACATGTGCTGGTACCAATTTTCAGGGACAAGGGAGATGTGCAGAGTTGTGGCAACTATTGAGGAATAAAGTTGATAACTTCATATAATGAAGTTATGGAAAAGAATAGTGGATCTAGACTGAGGTCAAAAGTGAGCATCTGTGAGCAGCAATATGGTTTCATGCCAAGTACTACAGATGCAATATTTGATTTGGACTATGATGTATGCAGATGACATTGGGATCTGGGGCGAGAGCAGGGAACAGGTGGAGGAAAACCTAGGAAGATGGAGGTTTGCCCTTGAAAGGAGAGGAATGAAGGTTAGCAGAGGCAAGACAAAATACATGTGTCAATAAGAGGGACCAAAGTGGAGTCGTGAGGTTACAGGGCACATGGATAAAAAGGTGTAGGATTTTATGTACTTCCACAGTCCAGAGCAATGGTGAATGTGAAAAAGAGGTAAAGAAACATGCCCAAGCATTTTGGACAGGTAGAGAAAAGTGTCAGGTGGGTTGTGTGATTAAAGAGCATTAAGAATGAGAATAAAAGAAAAGGTGGTGAGACCAGCGTTGGTGTATGGTTTAGAGACAGTGGCACTGAGGAAGAAACAGGAGGCAGAGATGGAGGTAGCAGAGATTAAGATGTTGCAGTTCTCTTTGGGAGTAACAAGGATGGATAGGATCAGGAATAAGTACATCAGAGGGGCAGCTCGAATAAAATATGTTGGAGATAAAGCCAGAGAGGCCAGGCTGAGAAGGTTTGGACATGTAAAGAGGAGGGATAGTGAGTACATCGATAAAAGGATGCTGAGGCTGGAACTGCAGGCAGGAGACCTAGAGGATGACCAAAGAGGACTTTTATGGATGGGGTGAATGAGGACATGAAGGTAGTTGGTGAGAGAGAAGAAGATGCAGAAGATAGGGTTAGATGGAGACGATGACTCACTGTGGCGACCCCTGGAAGGGAAAAGCTGAAAGAAAAAGAAGATCACAATCAAGAATGAAGGTTCTCAACCTGAGTTATTCTTTCTCTGTCTTATTCTCTCATTTGCATAAAGAGGGAAATCGTATCAATCATCAGAGCCAGACACTGAAAGAGAAAAGGTCTTTTTGAAATGTACTGCAGTCTCTTTCAATCCAGGCTTTCTAGTGGTACAGCATGATGTCTCCACTGAGGAATAAGATTATTCTTTAGCTTAAGTGACCACTGAAAAGCCCACATAACTGTCATATCCGGGCATATTTCCTTTTTACATTTACAGGATCCTCTTCCTTTTGCAGAGCACTGGAGGTCAGTCCACTAATGCTGACCAATGCTTTTTAGAAGTGAAAGTGGTCTTCTCTTTCATTTGTGCCCACTAAAATTCCAAGGTCTTTCACTCTAAATCTGTCTATCCATCCATCTGTCTGTCTACATTAAAGCAGAAAGAGAAATGTAAAGAGACAGACACAGACAATTGCAGAAGATGCCAGTAGTACTAAACTGCAAAATATCTGTACTTAAGACAACTCAAAATGCTGAGTAGTCTTGATATAAATAGTAAATATGCACAGAAAAAAAAGCTTTTCATAAAATATTGTATTAAATAATACATTGAGCAGTAACTATCTAACATAATGGGCTACAGAGAATATCCAACTAAACTGACCAACAGATGGAAAGAAGACATGTCTAAGCTGAACCCAGTGTCACTTGGCTGCAAACAATTGCTGGTACAAAGTGTGTGTATTAGTGCAGGCACATTTGTGTTTATGTGTCTTCCCCAAATGTCCAAGCATATGGCTGCCCTGTAGCTGCAGATATGTCATTAATGCTGCTCTGCCCCAGAAGCTTAAACTGTATATGGATTGCACTGGCTGACGATCCTGTGATGGTACTGCCTATCTCCACTATTACAGCACTGGTTTTAAGGTCATGATAACACTTTGTGAATGATGGAGATAATTCCTTAAATGTGCAAGAGAGATGGGCCAGATTATCTCTCTGCAGATATCTCTGCACGGCTCTAACTTTGTACCAGCGTTCAGTTACCTGATGTGCAGCTTTATGTAGTCAAAAGCTTATGTTTATTTGTAGTATCAACTTTTTGCAAGTGCACTGACAGGACTTTTTATATAACAACACTACACCTCTAATACTGCAAACCCCAATGCAATCTGTATAAATGATTTAATCAAATGCTGCAGAAGAAATAACTGTATAGTTTTCATGACTGCAGGCTCTTATTTGACCTTAAGTGGGGATGAATTCAGATAAAGAAATTTGCTTATTATGAATAAAATGGTTGTCATAAAAAATAGAGAAAATAAAAAATAAATTAAATAATTGCTAGCCTCAAATACTTTTTGATACAATATATTGAAATTCACAAGCCTGCATTCACCTGTTCAAAATCTGTTTTGTGATGTAAAACTGTACACCACAACAGATCATTCAAAATAATTGTTCCAGATGCAATGTAACATTAATCCTGTAGAATTCAACCATGAAAAAATAAATCAGTTAGGAGAAAAAAAAAAACAACAAAAAAAGAATAGGGCAATAACCTGGCTTAATAGGTGTGCACATGCTCAAGACAAAAACAAAACACCTTGATAAAGTATATTTTTATTCAATTTAAACAATAAGGGCCTGATCCTCAAAAGGTTTGCATGTACAAAAACACGTGCAAACTGGATTGCGTGCTCAAAGCTGATCTACAAACCAGGTGCAAATCAAATTGCATGTGTGTAAAGAGGTTTGTCTGATATTCTATACATTGTAGTAGGTCAAGGAGAATAGTGCAGGAGATGGTGTCAAAAGCTGGACTGAGGTCGAGTTGGATAAGAATGCTTAGCCTAGAATCTGCTATCTTCAGGAGGTCATTAGATATTTTTACTGTTGTTTTGTAACACATTGAAATTTTTCTATAATATGAATGCAATTTATTATTATTTCCATTTTTATGATTATATTATTTATTGTTACTGTTACCTCCTATTATTGGTATGGCTTCGAATTTTATCTTTCTTATACGGCTGCTCTGCTCTCCCAACTGTCCATGATAACAGCGGGTAGCACATGCTAAATTCTCATTTAAATAAGGTGGTCTGCACCACTTTGCGACCTGTTTTTCACTATACACACAATATTTGTAGATCGCACACAACACACCCATTTTCTGCACATGCAATTTTGTTTTTTTAGCACAAGCAATTTAGTGCTCCTTATTTAGGATCTTTGAAGAACAGTCCCTGAGTTTTCTTTTATCTTGGCTTAGTTCTATGTGTACAGATTTATGATTATTGAATAGAAATATTTATTTCAAAATTAGAATATAAAATCATAATTCAGAAGTAATACATTCTAACTAAAAATCATTCCTTATAAATAGAGATCAGAGAAACACTCATGTGATTATTGGGCTCACAGCATTTAATTTTTACAATTAGTTTATTATCAGTACTATTTGATAATTATTAACCAAAACCCCGCTAAATGTCACTGTGTTATCAACTGTGTTACCAAATGGTTGGGAGACTAACCTTATGTTGACAGATAATCACTCTTACACAAAATAAGCACAAACGTCTCTTTATCGCTTTGAAAATGTTTTAAACCAATAGTTCACTATTACAATCCATTTTCCTGGTCCAACAACTTTCACCTAATCAAACATGCACTCTTCTACTAAAGTGGTAAATTAACAGTCAAAAATAAAGATGCATATTAAGTGTAGGTGAACATCAAACCAGCGGTTTGTGGACAGAGTGGAAATGAGAAAACAATTTGGACTGGCTTGGAAAAATGGAGCAGAATTAAAAACAGTGAAGCCTTCTTTTTGGTCAATGGATGCATCTCAGTAGTGACTGTCAGCTGTTAAATGGTAGAGCCAGGCCAGCTCAGATGTGGTGAATCACCTTGCAATCGGCCCCTTAGCCACTAACAGCTGATAGTCGACTAATCTCGAAACAAAGGGGAATAAAACTCTGAAGTTGGAACCCAGTGGAAAAACACAAAGCCTAGAAATGGTGAGACAATGGAGATGAACACGAGGCTCAATTTGCAGCCTCAGTCTACTATAAAGTCCACTTTCACTCCAACTGAGTCAGCATTCAGTTGATCAAAAACACGGTGAACATGCTGACCTTTAAACTTTGCTACGCAGCTGCATTTCAGAGTTCAACAGCAACAGCAATCAGACCGTTCAGCATAAACCTCAAATGACGCACACCAATGGGACATTGGATTAAATGTGGCGATTCTAGAGCACTCTGCTTTCGTGCCTTCCTTCTTTCTCTTCAGGGGAGTCTGAAGATGGATTGTAGGTCTGAAGGAAAAAAAAAAGGGGGAGGCGGAGTATTCACGTGTCCGTGAAACGCAACATGGTCAACTTCTCCTCCGTGGTCCAAACGGGAAAAACTAGCATGAACCATAGCAGTCGACTGGAACAAACAAGGTGGAAACTCGTCTCGTTGGACACAAAACCTCTGTGGGTTTTCATCTGCGCCTGGGTGGCGGCTGACGGTCTTCGATCGGGATTTAAATCTTCTGATCTTCTTATATGAGACGGATTTCCAGCTTTGTCAAGCTCCTCCAGGGATGGCCAGTAAGGAGACAAGCAAACCCACAGGCAAGCTTCTATTTCTCCAGAGATCACCTCTGAGCGCAGGATCGGCAAGATACTACAGCTGGAAATGGCACCAAGCAATGGCTTCAGCTGATATTTATCACTTCAGGTTGTGACGTCAGAGCTGCAATTCATACTGGGAGGTGTAGTAATTTGTTTGTTTCCAGTCCAAATGGACAATGGCCCAACATACATGTCCACTCTACCATGCACAAGTTAGTAGACGAATTAGATGGTGAGAACAGATCTTGTCCACACTTAGTCATTACAAAACAGTACTTTTTTGTTCATAAACTCGTTATTTCTATTGATTTGAATGTATACTTGGTCTAACTGAGTTGATGAAAAATAAAATCCGTCCTAATCTTTAGCTTTGCACACACCTGAATGTTTTAGGTCAAAAGCTGACCTGATTACAGTTTCATCCAAAGCAATGAAAACTCTAGATCACATAGACCTGATTGCAGAGAAGTAACCAGAGATCACCGCCTCCACTATGTTTCACCAAGTGTGGTGTTGCATTTCTGCCAAACTCACTTTTTGGAATTGTGGCACAATGTTTAATTGCAGTTATATCAGCCCCTCATACATTCTCCCTATTACAGCAGGGATTTTAACATAGTAATTTTGTATTAATTGGCTACAGCAAATCTAATGCCTTCAAATTTTTAAACATACCATGTGTGCATTTGTGTGTTAGTGTGTATGTATTCTTACAGATGGATTTGTTTTTCAGCTGAATTGCTAAAGGCAAATGTCACAGTAAAAGTAGAAATTAGTTTGAATTACCAATCATTGTCTCTCTTTTTTATATGCCCCAAAAATAGTTTTCCACAACTTTGTTTAAGAGCTACTGTAATTGATTATAATTATGAGTCAGATGGTAAATCAGAAATCAAATTTTTGCAATTCGCTCCTGTATCTATAAACAACTTGTGACAATTGATAATGAGTAGAAGGATGGATTAATTCCTAAATTACAGACACACTAAATACAAATTTCTGATTCAATCCTGGTGGTTATTATTGGACAAACAATACTTATTATCTCTAACTCAAACATTTTCACGATCCCAAACTGTTTTTGTTGAGTAAGTTTCAAGTCAAATAGTATTTGAAATGTGCATTTGAATAGGGATTAGCCTGAAGAGATGAACACTAGAAGGCCTCTGATGGTCCAGCAGAAATCACAGGGGGTCATAACATGCTTTAGCTAAGAGAGAGGCAAGAACCCTTTCAAGAACAAGTACAGGAGAATAATTGGAGTACAAGTGCTATACTCGCATTACTGGATCATGAGGGTAAGTGCTCTGGAGTTGTGTGTGGTTCTGTATAGGGTTGTGTGTGTGCGTGTGTGTGTGTGTGTGAGAGAGAGAGAGAGAGGAGAGAGAGAAAGTTGAATAAGAAGGAAGACAAGAACAGAGACAGATCAAAAGACAGACACTTGAAGATGGAGCCAGGAACACAGTGATAGATCGCCCTGAAGGTTGGTGGGATACCTTGGGAGGTCACAGTAACATGACCTAAAACCAATGTTTTACAACAGTGGAGAGAGTGATGAAGCCTCTTGTGATTTGTCTGGGGTTAAGAACCAGCTAACTGCCTTGAGTGAGAGTGTCATTGAGGCCATTTATCCAATCATAGGTGAATGAAAATGTTTTTGTTGTTACAATTACTGTGGTCAGTGTTGTTGTTGTTTCTGTCCATATATTGTTTTTCTAAACAGATCAATTCCTGGAGAGATGGCATGTAAGTAAATCTTGTACTATTGCTTTATGCCATTTAAAGCAGACTCAGTGCTCTTTACCAGAGAGTACTGGAAAGGGTAAAATAGCAAGAAAATATTTCAGCTGTAAACAAAAATATAAAACCTGGAAATGAGAAAGGTGAAAAAATTGGAGAATACTTTCTTAGATTTATTTTTATAAATGATAACAGATCAAACATTGAAAATGAGATTAACTAAAGAATTATAAGACCTGAAAGAATCCTCCAAGTAACCATTAAAGACCATCTGATTACCTTGCCAATATCTTGATGTGTATTTCTTCGTTATGTTTCAAGATTTACAGAACCATCAAATTTATTTTGTTGCATCTACACAATAACTAATCAGCTACCAACAAGTAGAAGGTAACCGAATGAAAAAAAATAAAAAATAAAAGATTTGATGACAAGTAATTTCATGGGTTGCAGTTATAAAGTAAACATTATCTCATTGTATCTTTTGATTCATCATTAAGGAAACATAATGGATGGTTTTTGATGGCATTAAGTTTAACCACAAAAGCTACTGTGATGTACTGGAAACCAAGTAAAACCATATTCATTACACACTGGGAAGTCTAACATTTTATCTCTATGGATTCTGATCTCAAAATTATGACTTGAGCCAACATGCTTTTATTAATATCTGTCCATCCTGAATTTATCAACATTTTTATCAACATGTTTCTTTTATTAACTGTAGTCACACATTCTCTCTCAAATAATAATGTCAAACATACTGTATGTTGGATAAAAAGTATTGGTGTTGGTATTGGTTGGAGAGGGTGATGTGTTTGTAGTGTTGTATTCACCAGTCACTACTATGCCTTTATCCTTATAATTATTTATTGCACTCATCTTCTTTCTTCTCAGATTTGTTTTTTTTAATCATCATGATATAATGCATCTTCGACAACTCACACCACACCATCTAATTTTCTAAGCTGACACAGGCTTTATGATCACCGGCAGGCAGCTGGCAGCAGGTTGTGCTATGAATCAGAAAAAGGCGGACCCAAGATTCAGCCAGACACAGTACTGAAAGTTTAAAAGGTTTATTCAGCCACAGGAAAACGTCACACAGGTAACACTCCTCACAGCTTCCAGGAATCACTGAGGCAGAAAGAGGGGTTAGTGACTTGTAGTCTCTACAGATTTTGCAGGGATCAGAAAAGTCACTAACCTGCTATTGTCTTGAGTGGAACTTGAAACCCAGAGGGGAAACCTCAGTGGGTGGCAGGCGGTGATCTCCACAGCACAGGTAAGAAGTGACTCCAGGCTGAATAATCCGAGGTCTAGGCTGGCTCAATAATCCAAGGAAAGAAACAGGGTCAACGATCGGAACAAGAGGCGTCAGGCAAGGGGCAAGCAGGGGCATAAACCAGATGCAGGAAACAAGGTCGACAACCAAAATCCAATTAGTCCAACAGGGAGCAGGCAGAGGCATAAATTCAAAAGGCAAGGCAAGTTCAAGAACAATGATCAGACAGGAAGGAACGCTGGATATCTACTCACACGATGGCTTTCAAAAATCTGGCACCATCTGCTTGTCAGAGTCAGTATATATCAGAGAAGACACAGGTGCTTGGCATTCCACAGATTGCACTACACTGCAGCAGCCGCTTGGGCGGACGGAACATTAGCTTCTCTCTCCTGAACTGAAAACATGGGTGGCTGGAAACCAAACACAACATGAAAAGGGGACAAACCAGTGGCACTTGATTGCATAGAGTTTATGGCGTATTCAACCCAGTGCAAATTTTGTGACCACTTGGTCGGGTCAGACTCACATAAGATACGAAGTTTGGTTTCAGCTTCTTGGTTGGCTCTCTCGGTTTGGCCATCAGACTGAGGATGAAACCCTGAGGAAAGACTAACAGAAATTCCCAACAAAGAACAAAACTCCTTCCAGAACGTGACACAAATTGGGGTCCTCTATCGGAAACAATGTCACTTGGGATTCCATGGAGCCTGAAAACTTCTCGGGTCAATATCTCACCCATCTCCTTAGCAGATGGAAGCTTCTCCAACGGCACCAGATGAACCATCTTTGAAAATCTGTCAATTATGGTTAGTAGTACAGAGTGACCATTAGAAACCGGTAGACCTGTCACAAAATCCATCGCAATACCATGGGCAAGGGGGAATTGGCAAAGGGTGCAACAACCCCGCAGGGGGACAATGAGAAGGCTTGGCTCGACAACATTGAGTGCATTCAGCAACAAAGTCTTTGACATCCTTGACCAGCGATGGCCACCAAAACTGAGTTCGAAATGTCTGAATGGTTCTGCTGATTCCTGGATGACAAGCTAAACGAGAGCAATGACAAGTCTCCAGTACCTTAGGCACAAGGCGTTCAGGGACAAAACAGCAGTCAGGTGGACATGATGGTGGGATAGGCAGATCTCTAATGGATTCCTGGACCTCCCTTTCCACCTCCACTCAGGACACAGACAACCTGACGGTTACAGGAAGGATAAACTCCTCTTCACCGGCAGACTGAGATTCTTCAAGCTGTTGAATCCGGGATAGGGCGTCAGGTTTGCCATTTTTACTCCCTGGCCTGTAAGATAGGGAGAAATTAAAATGACCAAAAAACAAAGCCCACCTAGCCTGTCTGGGGTTTAGCAGTTTTGCTGATTTCAGATACTCCAAGTTCTTATGGTCAGTCAACACCATAAACGGCTCCTTAGTCCCCTCCAGCCAATGTCTCCACTCTGTCAACGCCAACTTGACAGCCAATAACTCTCTGTCTCCCACGTCGTAATTCCGCTCAGCCTGTGACAGAGTCCTTGAAAAGAAGGCACATGGGTGAACACGATCATCCTCACCTCTTTGGCTTAATACAGCTCCAACCCCAGTGCTTGAGGCATCCATCTCCACGAAAAACTGTCTCTCTGGGTCAAGAGACAGAAACACTGGAGCTGACGTGAAGAGTTACTTTAATCTATTGAAGGCCTTCTCTGCATCCTTATTCCACACAAATTTCACCTTGGAAGAGGTAAGAGCGTTTAGGGGAGCATCAACCAGGCTGTAATTTCTAATAAACCTTCTATAGAAGTTTGCGAAGCCCAGAAATCTTTGAAGCTGCTTGCGATCAGTTGGAACAGGCCATTCCAATACAGCCTTAACTTTGGAGGGGTCGACAAGCACTTGATCTGGGGAAATGATGAAGCCCAAAAAGGAAGTGTTAGTTATGTGGAACTCACATTTCTCTGCCTTGACGAACAACTGGTTTTGGAGAAGACGCAGGAGAACAGCTCTGACATGTTTTCTGTGGGTTTCTCGATCTTGAGAATAAATCAGTATGTCATCAAGAAAAACAAATACGAATTGACCCACCATGTCTCTTAGAACGTCATTGACCAATGACTGAAAAACTGCAGGAGCATTAGTAAGTCCTAATGGCATGACCTTGTATTCATAATGGCCCGTAGGCATGTTGAAAGCCGTTTTCCACTCATCTCCTTCTCTGATTAGGACCAGATTATATGCATTCCTTAGATCCAGCTTAGAAAATATCTTGGCTCCCTGGATCTGATCAAAAGCTGTGTTCATGAGTGGTAAGGGATATCTATTTTTAACTGTTATCTCATTAAGGCCTCTATAATCAATGCATGGTCTCAATGAACCATCCTTCTTCCCAACAAAAAAGAAACCAGCACCTGCAGGAGAGGAAGAGGGTTGAATGTGCCCTGCCTTGAATGCCTCATCAACATAACTCTTCATGGCCCTGTGCTCTGGACCAGACAATGAATAGGTTCTGCCTTTAGGGGTGATGTGCCAGGAAGTAAATCAATAGCACAATCATAAGGTCTATGGGGTGGCAGAGCTGTGGCCCGATTTTATTAAAAACCTCCTTTAAATCATGGTATTCTTGCGGTACCTTGGATAAATCCGGGTAGGTCTCCTCAACCTCATTCTCCACATTGACCTACGTAGCAGCAGACAAAAGACAGTCAGCGGAACATGACTCAGACCAACCCAGAACTTATTTTTTCTTCCAGTCAATGTGAGGGTTGTGTTTCTGCAACAAGGAGGCCCCTAGGACTACAGGAAGTTCAGGTGAATTAATGATCATGAAAGTTACTTTTTCTTGATGATTACCTCCAACTGTTAAGGTAATCTCCTCCGTCCTGAGATGTGAATTGTTCATGCTGTGACCATCCAATGCTAGCACTTTACGTGTGTCAGCTGACGGAAAGAGCTTTATGTTGTTCTTATTGGCGAATGCTTCATCCATGAATTCAGTGTCTGCTCCTGAATCAATAAACACGGCCCCCTGGAGAGACAAAGAAGAGGTTTGAAAATGGGCAGGAAACAAGAAGGAGGGGACAGATAGTTGACTTTGGCTCAGTAGAGACCTCCCTTCCTCTGCTGAGCCTGTCCTTTTAGTTGACACCTGAGTGCTTAATGTCCCTTCTCTCCACAATAAAAACAGAGCTTGAATCTTCTCCAACAATCTTTCTCCTCAGGGGTAATCTTGGTTCTGCCCAATTGCATGGGCTCACAATTATCATTTTCCTCAGTGAGAGGTGACCGACTCCTTCTCTCATACCGGTATGCAGAAACCTGAGTTAATGATGAGCGACCCCTCTCATGGCGCTTATCCTTCCTTCTCTCTGCCAGCCAAATATCAATGCGAGCAGCCAAATCCTCGAGTTGTTTCAGGGAAGAAGGGTAGTCACGGGTCGCTAGCTCATCCTTGATGTCTTCGTTTAATCCTTTCATGAATGCATCCGTTTGTGCTGCCTCATTCCAACGGCTCTCTGCAGCCAACAAATTAAAGTCAATTATATGGGCCGAGACAGGTTTATCACCCTGTTTGAGAGACAATAATCCTATTGCGGCCTCACGACTTGGAATGACCGGGTCAAAAACTCGAATGAGTACCTTGGAAAAAGTTTCATAAAGATTACAAGATGCAGACCTGTTATGCCATTCAGCAGTTCCCCTCTGTTTTGCCTTTCCTGCCAGCAGAAATATAACAAACGCCACCTTGGAACGTTCAGTGGGAAAGGATGACGGCTGAAGCTCAAAATGAATTTCACACTGAGTTAGAAAAGCTCGACATTGGTCTGACTCTCCCCTGAATATCTCAGGCGGAAAGAGGCGTGGCTCCCTTACCTCTGCTGTTGTCCGTGTTACTTGGGCGTGGTTTCTTTGTGACGGTGTCGGCTCGAAGACAAGATTGCCAGAACGTAATGTGGAAATTATTTCCTCCATGCCGGAACGCAACCAGGAAAGGGTCTCATCAACGTGGGTACGCCACTGTTGTGCTGGCAATGGGTCCATTTTGACCGACTCCTTCTCTCATACCGGTATGCAGAAACCTGAGTTAATGATGAGCGACCCCTCTCATGGCGCTTATCCTTCCTTCTCTCTGCCAGCCAAATATCAATGCGAGCAGCCAAATCCTCGAGTTGTTTCAGGGAAGAAGGGTAGTCACGGGTCGCTAGCTCATCCTTGATGTCTTCGTTTAATCCTTTCATGAATGCATCCGTTTGTGCTGCCTCATTCCAACGGCTCTCTGCAGCCAACAAATTAAAGTCAATTATATGGGCCGAGACAGGTTTATCACCCTGTTTGAGAGACAATAATCCTATTGCGGCCTCACGACTTGGAATGACCGGGTCAAAAACTCGAATGAGTACCTTGGAAAAAGTTTCATAAAGATTACAAGATGCAGACCTGTTATGCCATTCAGCAGTTCCCCTCTGTTTTGCCTTTCCTGCCAGCAGAAATATAACAAACGCCACCTTGGAACGTTCAGTGGGAAAGGATGACGGCTGAAGCTCAAAATGAATTTCACACTGAGTTAGAAAAGCTCGACATTGGTCTGACTCTCCCCTGAATATCTCAGGCGGAAAGAGGCGTGGCTCCCTTACCTCTGCTGTTGTCCGTGTTACTTGGGCGTGGTTTCTTTGTGACGGTGTCGGCTCGAAGACAAGATTGCCAGAACGTAATGTGGAAATTATTTCCTCCATGCCGGAACGCAACCAGGAAAGGGTCTCATCAACGTGGGTACGCCACTGTTGTGCTGGCAATGGGTCCATTTTTAGCCAGATTTTTCTGCTATGAATCAGAAAAAGGCGGACCCAAGATTCAGCCAGACACTGTACTGAAAGTTTAAAAGGTTTATTCAGCCACAGGAAAATGTCACACAGGTAACACTCCTCACAGCTTCCAGGAATCACTGAGGCAGAAAGAGGGGTTAGTGACTTGTAGTCTCTACAGATTTTGCAGGGATCAGAAAAGTCACTAACCTTCTTTTGTCTTGAGTGGAACTTGAAACCCAGAGTGGAAACCTCAGTGGACGGCAGGCGGTGATCTCCACAGTACAGGTAAGAAGTGACTCCAGGCTGAATAATCCGAGGGCTAGGCTGGCTCAATAATCCAAGGAAAGAAACAGGGTAAACGATTGGAACAAGAGGCGTCAGGCAAGGGGCAGGCAGAGGCATAAACCAGATGCAGGAAACAAGGTCGACAACCAAAATCCAATTAGTCCAACAGGGAGCAGGCAGAGGCATAAATTCAAAAGGCAAGGCAAGTTCAAGAACAATGATCAGACAGGAAGGAACGCTGGATATCTACTCACACGATGGCTTTCAAAAATCTGGCACCATCTGCTTGTCAGAGTCAGTATATATCAGGGAAGACACAGGTGCTTGGCATTCCACAGATTGCACTACACTGCAGCAGCCACCAGGTGCATCTAATCTGCTGTTTGCAGTCAGGGAGATAGGGTAGAGCAGACGTGCCAGAATCATAACAGGTTGTGCAAAACTTTTTTCATCAATCATTTTAACTGACATTGTCAAAACAAAATCTTGTCATAATTTATTTTCACTTTATTTTTAAAATGATTATAATTAAACATGAATTAATTTTCAACCATTTAATGCATTTCTGCATGTTTATGCACGTTGCAGAACATTTTTCCATCTTCAGTCAGAAGAACTCCTGCTTCCGCTGAAATCTGTACTCCTGCCTAACCTTCCTGCTGCTGCTTGCTCCCTCTGTAGTTGCCAAGGGTGGATTACTTGTTCACTCTTCATCTTCCACTGCATCAGTCCCTCTTTTTTTCACCTTTTATGAGCACCATTGTCTTTTCAAAGAACCAACATTTCTTATTTCAGGTTTAACTGCTAAAACGTTTGCTAAAAGAGGGTGGATAAATTTTCTTCAATGGAACGTTGAAATTTGTGGAAACTGATGTAAAATAAAAGGTGTCATTTTGTTGTGGAAATGTTATGCAAGTAACATTTCATAAAAAAATGGAAAACCTGCATTTGTTATTATATCTTAAAAAAAACCATTAAGTGGTTCTTTGATATGTTTAGACAAAGGTATCAAGAGCCACTGTTGACGGCACCATGAGCCACTGGCAGCTCCTTGTGTAATGGTGACACCAGCAGGTTGCAAGACCCCTGGTCTGACCATTCCCCCTAAAGTCATCAGTTGTAATGCCTCAGTCAAATGGTATTTAAAATACAGAATTTATCTGTTTGTGCTCTAATGCATGTTGACTGAACATTTTCTTTCTTTCTACTTAGACCAAACATGAATGTCTTATCTTATTATTTGTCTGAGTTCTTTGTATATTCCTCATAGTCTCAATCAGTTCTCATCCTGAGATGCCACTGAATCAAATTCAATCTGAACTGAATTGAGAAAGACAGCGATGGTAAGAGACAAAGACATGGAGATATTGATAGATTGTTTGAGCAACTGTGTGCTCAATCTTCTGCTCTCTCTCTCTCTCTGCATATTTATCTTCACCAGCTTTCAGTTTCAGAGAGGGCTTACCATAATAGAAACCACTCAGCATTTTAAAAACAAAGCACTTAACACTGTTTAAACAAAATGAAAACACATATGGAGGTATATTGTCTCTCTACTTCTTAGCTCCTGTCTTTGCTACTCATTTCCCATATTTCTCACCATCCTTTCTCCTCTTGATAATCATCCTTTGCTTGCTCAATTCTCTAAATGATTGTGCCACTGGATCTGGAAAGAGACCATCAAACTTTTTTGAAAGATCACAGTTCACAGATGTACTGTTTGAAATAAGTATAGCAGTATTTCCCTCAATAAATGATAAAAAAATAAACCAGTTGTTTTTTTATCTAAATGAGACAAATAGCATTTTAGGACTGCCACATTTGTGTTCCCTCTATGCTTTGATAAAATATAGTCAATGCTTGAGATGATTAAAGACTAAGAGACCACAGTATGTACATTAATTAGCTACAGTAGCATTTAGTTGCGATTGTTTTTTTTTTCTGTTTTAGTGTACTGCTATTATGTTTGGGTGAAATAAACATGGCTTGAATGCAAGACAGTAAAACAGACTTTTTAATTGTTGTCTTTTAAAGACACATTTTCAATAAACGTTACCCTTTGATTTGCATGTATCAGTTTTCATCATTACCAAATAAAAATAAAAATAATAGATTGAAACTATATCATAAGATGAAAAAACGCTATCTCATCTATATCTAAAGAGAGTTGTTGTCACTGTATATGTGTTGAGTCAGTCAGTCAGTCATTTTCTACCGCTTATTCCATAGTGGGTCACGTGGGAGCTGGTGCCTATCTCCAGCAGTCTATGGGCGAGAGGCGGGGTACACCCTGGACAGGTCGCCAGTCCATCGCAGTGTTGAGTTATTTTAGATTATCCATTTTTTCCTGGCAGCTGGTCTGGCTAGGCAATCATGATAGTTTATTTCAGTCTCTGCTGTGCAGAAAGCCACAATGTTTTCTTTACTGAGCAAGTTTGACGCTTCAGCTAAAAATCCTCCCTCAAAGAGAGGAATAAGATCAGTCTACATTTCTCTTGTTTTTTTATGAGATACTAGGATCTAGAAGTTGCTTGAAGGCCTCCATGTTTTGGTTCACTGGACAACACAACTGTTAACTTTCTGACAATTTTGTAAATCTTTCTTGGAATGCTTATTTAGTGGGCCTATGTACATTGAACGACCACAGTGATGAAGACAGTGACAAATTTACAACCAATAAAGGGGAGTTGTCATACTCTGATTCAGCTGTTTTCCTCTGTTTTCAAAATTCATGCCTTTTTATTTCACAGAGAACACAAAAACTGATTGCAGTTTTTCACTCTGTTTGTGTGGGTTGCCTCTGAGGGAGTTTAATCATATCATCAAGCATTCTTTGCTCATAAAATATGATATCAGATACCAGAATATAAGTGTGTTGTTGCATTGGTGTCATGTTCATAAAGAGCTTCACAAAAGAAGAATATATTTGCTTTGCAATATAAATGTTTTTTTAGCTGCTAAATCTATTAAATTAAACAAATAATGCATGATCTCAGTAGACTAGAAAGTTTGTAGGGGAATTTCATACACAGCTATTATCTAGTTATTTTGTCTCAGCTACAGATTTAAAATCTATTACTTATTGTAAAAGAAAATATGAATATTCAAGTCCTTGAGACAAGAGATTTCATTATCTTTTGGACAGCCTTTGAATACATATTGGCTTGTAATTTTGAGGCCTTATAAACGTGTCTTTTGCTAAGAGTTCCTGAAGGGAAAGGTTCCATGGTGAGACAGAGATAGGCATAAGTCTCATGGACATGTGTTCTCATATTAAGCCTGTCTGGGGACGAGGCAACTTGTCAGATCAGGTCACTTTAATTGATTTATCTGCTTGGCACAGCTGTGTAGCAGAACAATCTATCTTGTTTTAGAATGCAATTTAACCAGATGCACCACAACAAGTCCATGACAGAAATTCAATACAGAACTATGTATATATATGATCATATAAAGGTTTATCTTTAAACAAGTTAATGTTTTTTTTTTTTTTACCTACATGTGTCTTCTGATTGGAGGTAATATATAGATTTATATACTCTATGTAGTGTATACAGCATTTTGACATCAAACATTTCTATTATTCTCTGACCTGGAAAAATTTATAGTGTTTTACCCATGCTTCTTAAGGTCTGAAGGTCATAGCATATTTTAAACTACTCCCACTCTAAACTACTTTAGTGGAAACTAGTCTGTTGATGATGGCGTCCACAGCTGCTAACTGATGCATTTTATTTGAGAGGTGATACCTTTTGTTATATATAAAAAATAAAATAAAATAAAATAAACAAAGACAAAACAAAAGCAAGTTTTTGGTTTGTTTGTATTCAGTTTTAGAATGTATTCATTTATATTTAATTTACAGTGCATTTACCCCTTTTTTATAGAGATAAATCCAACTTTCTCCCCACTAAACAAGCACTCTATGACAGCAATAATAAAAACTCCATTTTACCAAAACCTGGCAGAAGCAGTCTTACTCTAGTGTTTTTACTGCTTGAACCTGTCCTCCATCTGTTAAAATTTTACACCAAGAAAATCAAATCATATATTTCTTTTCAGTCATGAATATATTTGCATGGTTGTCTTTTGGAGAGCACCTCTGTTTGTCATTGTATATATCATCCATCCATCCATGCATTGTCCATACCCTCTTTTCCTTGCAGCGGTCATTAGGGGAGACGCAGGGCACTTTGGATAGGTCGCCAGTCCATCATAAGGCAACACAAATGTCCGTTTTCCATTAGTCTCTACTCGGCCCGGTTCAGTAAAGCTCTTTTAGGCTTTTCCATTAGTAATGGTTACGTGAAACCATTACCAGTTTTACTACCTGCTTGCTTTGTGGTTTCAACCATGCCGAGTCATGCTGAAAACATGACATCAGATGACTGTCCATCCCTGATTGGATAGGAGGTGCCTTCACTAGCCACAGCATACATATTATAATAATTAACTAATATCTTTAGCAGTTAAATCTTTGTACACTGGTCTTACTGTGTATATGACCAATATAGCAAGTTAGCATTAGGTAGCGTTAGCTTGCCCTTATTTTCCGTTTGTACAACTTGTATAGCTCCATGGCTTCCCTCTCCTGTACTTATCCAGAGTGCTTTGTCTTGCCGCCTATAGCCATTTCTAGCTCTTCTTTCACTCTGAGGCTGACAAAAGCTATAGACCAAGCAGCAGGTCCTCCATGTTTGTTGTGTTCGTGTCACTCCAAATCACATCATGTTAATTTTTTGGACTGTGGGACCGCTTTGCTATTGACAATACTGCTGAAATTGATTCAAATGTAAAGGCAAACCTTGCTGCCAGGAAACAGTGCTAACAACTACTCCACCATGGAGCCAATTATAAAATATTTTCATACATTTCTTAGAAAAGGGTGTGTTCTAAAAACAAAACAAAAAAATGTTGATTGGTATATAATATCTACATGTAATTAAATGAATAAAACAGGAGGAGTGTCTCTTACTAGCAAAATAGAGAGAGAAAACTTTGCAATAATTCAATTGCTGATTATATCTCATAAATTAATACACAGCTGCACAAGCTGATCACAAAATCTAATAGTGATTTTAGCATGAATATAATTTTAAACTAAGGATTACTTGAAGAACAAAAACAGGATTTTAACATTTTAGAAGGTTTTATAAATATACACTATATTGCCAAAAGTATTTGTCTCTTTACTGTTACATGTACATGGACTTTAAATACATACTAGTTTTAATATATAAGGTCCAATTTGTTAATATATACCAGTATTGTTAACAACTTTGTGTCTCTTTTTCTCTCTTCTTTGTCTTTGTATTTCCTGTCTTCTCAACCCTCAGCCAGCTGAGGCAGATAGCTATCCATTTTCAGGCTGCTTCTCTAGAGACCTGGTTGAAGTTGCCAGGAATAACAACTTTAACTATTCTGTAAACATCTCCCTCAAGGTATTGGAGTGTGTTTATAGATGAGAAAACCAAAATTGCAGCCTCTGCTCTATTTCATTCCAAAGGTGTTCAAGAAAGTTGAGGTCAGGACTCTGTGTTGGCCAGTCAAGTTTCTTCACACCAAGGTTTATACACCTGCAGCCATAGAAATGACTGTAACACCAGAATTAATTGATTTGGTGGAGTGACCCAGTACTTTTAGCATAATAGTGTATGTCTTTATATTTTGTTTGTTAGAGAAATTGAAGATTTTAATCAGTGCCCAGCCTTTTTTTCCCTCTTTATTGTACAGTACGAGGGCTTTGTTTCTTTGTTCCTTCTACAAGATAGATAAGATTTTGGCTTTTTCTCCCTCTGGGTATATTTGATTCACTTGAAGACAGCCAGAACAGACACGTCCAGCATTGGAGGGGCACAGCATGTCTGTGCAAACTAAACAGACTCTACAGAAGTCATTCTTGTTTAAGCTGATCAAACTGCTCAGAAAGTGTAACAATGACTGAACACAACATATGTTGTATATATATATAGTATAATCCCTGGGCTGAAATGGAAAGCGCAGTGACAACTGTAGATGTTTTAAAACTGTTGTTTTGATGTTCCTTCAGTGTATTTTGCAATTTGTATGTAATCATACAAAAACAAGAGAGTTTCAATTAGGTTCAAGAACTGCCATAAAACAAAAACAAACAAAAAAAAACATGAAAACATTACCATTGACTGCCAGTGTGCAGTCAGCAATCCACTGCAGATGCAAAAAGTAAGGCCATTCTACTGTTCTGCCTGTGGGGAAAAAAAAAAAATAAAAGATTAAAGAAAAGCTACAACATGAAAAAAACAGCTTCAAGAAATCAGCCCCCAAGTAGCAATAAATTGCAGTGGCTCACAAAACAAAATGAAAAAAGGCATAGGTTTAAAATTCCCCTGCTTGTTTGTCTGGCTGAGTGGCCTTAATTTGGTTGTATCGCATTTATGCCTCGTGGTTGATACTGAGCAAGATGAATCATTGTAAAATATGGGCCAGATCAGCTGCTTGTTTCCTGGAGGTAAAAGCTTGTAAGACCGCTGGTAAATACACCCAGAAGAGATCATATCCTCTAAGATAAAGATAAGTACAATGAGGCATACTTGGGGAACAAAGATGTAGCCCATTTCTCTCAGCTCTTCTTTATCTGTGGTGGAAAATGTTTGCGTATGCTTAAAGAATATAATCTATCTCTTCCTGTGTTTAAAGTAGAACATATGACTAGCTAATTCTAGGACCACACATTCTGCCACACTTTAATTTGAAGTCACTGAGATCATCTAAAAGTGGTAAGAATTTGGCCGCTCATCCACAGTATCTGAAATCAAAGCAAGATCTTTACAGATGTAACGGATTTCAGAAGCCAGCTAATACCCTCAGAACAATCTGCAGGTCTCTGATAATGGCTTGTAAAATCTTTCATCTTGACATAAGCTGGCATATGCTGAGTGGCTCCACGTGTTTATCTTAACGCAACAACAACCAAAAAAATAAAAAATAAAACAGGGCCAAAACATGTAAGGTAATCACTTCAAAGACCTCTAAGCTTGACTCCAGCGTTAGATCCTGTTTTCTTTCTAATCAGCCGCTGACCGTGTGGGCATTACATGCATCTGAAATTATGTTTGGAAAAGCAAATTGGGTCTATGCTCTTGAGAATGTTGCAGGAAAAAAAAAAAAAAAAGCTTTGTAAAGTAAAGCCTAAATTAGTTCAACCTTTGATGACTTTCTCTTGAATAACCAGCTTCATGCTCGCATAAATAATGATGGAAAAAGAGATCCTTAAAATATGTGTTCAGCAGACTACTTTCCATTTTTCACACAATGTACCTAATGAATCACAAGATACATGCACTGGTCTTTTTTTTTGCTTTCATCTTTTGATGTGTATGATTCTACTCATCTGAAACATTTCAGTAGAATAAAGTCTCCAACCCACTTTCAGAAATAGCTTTGTAAATTTCTGTTCAGCTGCTGCCATGTAGAAAAACGTTAAGTAAAACCAGTCTGAAATGTTAAAACAGCCAGAGTCTAGAAACAGGTCTTTCCTTCCTGAAACTTTATAAGGTTCACATGAACAAAATGAGGGGTGAACGACAAAAACTGAGCCAGGGCATGAACCTCCCCCTGTTGAGTAATGAAATTAAATGAGCGAGGAAGGGATGCTGAGAACGAAAGCACAGCAGAAAAGGACTGGTGAGTGGGGGTGGGGTGGGTGAATTTTGTCCAGCCAGGAAATTGAAGCCATCGCAAGCAAATTGAGTTCAGGTCCTCTTGGTGGGCAAGAGCAGACCAATCAATTTGGCCTACTACTCAGTGCCTGACAGGCTCACAGAAGGACACCTTGGCATCCAATAATAGGAGGACAGTAAACAACTGAAACCCTGCCTCAGTTAGTCTCAGCTACAGTATAATCTACCAATTCATACTTATTTCTTCTCCAGCCAGGCAAATATTTGTAGTGCACATACAGTATCTCACTTTACTGTATATTTTTTATAAATATTTTATTATATATTTTCATGGGAGAACACTGAAGATATGACATTTTGAAACAACGTTAAGTGGCCAGTGTACAGCTGTCTAGCAGTGTAAATTTGCCAAGCGTGGTGGGAGTGTCATGGTTTGGAGCTGCGTGAGTGCTGCTGGCTGTGGGGAACGACGGTTCATTGTGAGAAATGATGAATGTGCAAGGTCTTTAACGACCACCTGCCTCGTCATCATTAAGGAGGAGAAGAAGAGGATTCAAGTAGCAATCTGTGAAGCTTTAGTGTCACCATACCCAGGAGAGTTAAGAGTTGCTGGAGAATGGCCTAATTTAGGCAAAATATCTATCTTGTCATATCTTCAATGTTGTCCCATGAAATAATAAAATGTAAATATTTACAAAAATGTAAGGGGTGTACTCACTTTTGAGAGACACTGTAGTTCTCACATAGTGCAGTATGAGCATTTGAAACTGATTGCATTGCTGTGCTTTGTTCGGGTAGCTGTAAGTGGCCTGCAAGTTAAAAGCCATTTCTTCTCACTTACTTAAGAAATGAACAAGGTCTGTCATCAGATGAAAAGATTAAATGTTCTCTTTTCATACCTTACTTTAGCAAGGACACAAATCAGGGGAATGAAAGCAAGACATTACCTCGGTAACTAAATAAATGCAATCAAAACTCTCAAGGTAGGAAGGTAGAAACAACATTTTAATAAGCGTTGTTTGGCCTGGCACTTTTGCTAATCTTTGGACAGTGACACAACATTCTTGCTAATTATCTCAATTACACAGCAGGAACGCACTACATCACAGTTCGCAGGCAACAGTCGACGAGGGGTGGAATCATATAACCCCAAAGGCCTAATTATCCCTGTTGGTTTCCAATTAATCCATTAAGTTGTTTTGGCTCAGCTGCAAGACTTGGGGTGCTATTTTCTATACCAATATGTTGCACAATCAGACAGCCATCTGATGAGCTTTTGTTTTGTTGCTGTTCTCTGTTAATGCTAGAATGCCATACTTTTTTGTACCTTTTGTCATGTCTTGAAATACTGCAAATCTAGGAATGAATGCTGGCTTAAATACCATACCCTTTATACATAGTTCTTCAGAAAGTGCTAGTGCTGACCCTTTTATCCTCACTGTAAAAACCTCTTGCGGCTATGCACGCCGTCAGCTTGCTGCCACTACTGGCTTACCGTGATGAAGTTGAAGGGCTTACCATATGTAAAACTCCACTGATAGTATTGATGACTTGCAGAGCAGTCAATAATCGTTTATGTGATAAGTAACTGAACTCATGTGGGAGGATGAGCAAAGGCTTCAGGGCCATGTTGGTTTAGGAAAATCATGGGGATACAACCTGTAGCTGCCATTAATTCTGTTTACATCCTGCTAGTGAGCCACAAGTCAGTTTTTATGAATAAATGAATACTGCAGTTGTCTCTTTAATCTATTATTATAACTTCGAAACATTTTTTTTTCTTTTACTCCCGCCTGTCATCCCATCTTTCCTGACTCTGTTTTCACTCGCTGATCTGTTAGAAGTTGATAAGAGGGGATGATGAAAGGGGTAACCAATATAAACAGTATCTCACAATAGTGCTTTACAGCTCTAGAATTATGTTGGTTTTAAGAGAGTCCCAAGTGAACACATGCCATTTATTGTTCTTTAGGATAGAAAGGGAATAGATGTACCCATCATAAAAGAAAAAAAACATAGAACTGCTTATTGTGCAGCTCATATAACTTGCAGACATCCATGTTTTTCTCTCTCTAGGGATTTATTTTACTAGGTATGTAATAAATTATGGCTCCAGGATATTCTTGAACAGCAAACATTATTTTGAGTGTCAACCCATGGCTTGGAAAACATGTTTTTGTGCCAGTTTTAAATATTTGCAAGGAAGGAATGACAGCTTTATATTATGGGAATGTGTGGCACGCTGAAAGCCCTAAACAAAAATGCATCTGTTTGACTCTGATTTTAGGATTTGTTAGTGTTAAGTGACATGGTTTAAATTGGTCCCTGTTTCCTCCTACTAAAGTGAAATGAATAAAAATTTGATGTGGTTACTCTAAAAATGCTTTGATTGCTTGTTTGTTGCTTGTTTATTTGTTTGTATGTTTACTTCCATGCTGAGGAAAACACAAACTGCTTTTTTTAGATTTTAACCATTGGATAAATCCTAGACACAGCCTTTATATCCCCTTTTAATTCATGAACTTCATTCTGTCCAGTTTCAAAACTGTGATAACTTAATTCTTTTCATTGTAGTAATATTGCTTTGTCTGATTCTGATTCTGACAATAATGATCCATATCTTACTCAAGTTTGCATGTCATATTGAAAGACAGAACTCACAATTGTCCTGTATTTTATTTGAATTCAGATATCTATTTAAATATATATGTAACTAAGCTCTGCTCATAATGTATTCTCTCTGTGAATCTGCAATTCACCACGAGGGAGACTGACATGAAGGTTCTTCCTGTCTTACTGACATGTTGACAGCTAGGCAAGAATTGCTTGTAAGCAGCTGATGGTCACAGAGAAGAAACATGGCTTTTCGCAGATGATCTGTCATGCTCATTTTTAAAGCTCAACTGAAACTGCATATTCCTATAATTGTTCAGTGCTTCCACCTGGCGTCTGTCACCCTTATTATATAATTAGTACTGTATCATGGTTCAACCATATAGCCACACTTAGTCACCCATCCTTATCAAAGATTTTCACAAAATAATCTTATTTTAACACAATGGAATATATTTGCAAATGGATATTTTCTTTAAACTTATTCACAGGTGAGGCATATACTTAAACCCATCATTACAAGAAAAGGTTGTTTAGATTAGTCAGTCAAAATTAAGCTGAAGAAGACCAGCAGTTAGGCTCAAGATAAGATAAGAATAAACATACTCTGCATGCACTAGCCTTTTTCTTATTATGTAAGAACCTAGCCTGCAAAAGCTGTAACCTTGTGGGTAACAAAACACAATTTCATTAAAAGCAACGTAACCAAAGCTGATAGCAGAGTTAAAGGAAAGAATGTAATGAAAGAGAGTTAAGAAAGCTTGAAATCAATGAGATGCAATGACAATTACAAAGTACCAAAAATATCTATGGTTATGTTTAAAAGTCATTGTTGTTTGTTTTATGTTTATATCAACACAAAAAAGATGTAACATTGCTTTTATTATACATTGCTCAATTAGAATTTCTTATGCGGTTCAGGTCAGCGCAAGAGACAGAGTTCAAATGACAGTGAAAGTATGTAGTTTTTGTAATAGCATAACAGCTTTCCAACTTAGATCTAAGCTACAACAGACAGATTTTATCTTATTAAACAAACAACTATAGTAAGAAAAATCTGTACTGGTATTTAAGTAAACAAGAGGCTCATCAACTCTTGTTTAGGAAGCACCAATAGGAGGCTGTTAGTATGACAACACTAAGTCAGGAATATTGCAGTTGTTTGGCTATTTTCGAAATTGCAGTTGAATCATTTTGTGGTGTAGATAACTAACAAGTTACATTTATTAGGCATAACAAGATATTCAAACCAACCTGTTCCTATGTGAAGAGGTAATTGTCTCCTTTTTATTAAATCATAAACACACTTTAATTAACCACATTTCTTTGGAAAATGTATTTTAGTTTCACTATTCACACTTAGGTTTGTGCATTGCCAGGCCTGCAGAATCATGAAAACACTTACATATAACCTGTCTGACATAGGCTAAAATATATCAAAAAGAAACCCATCATGCCCTAATATAAACAAATTAAAGAGATTAGAAAAAAAGTCATTGACATCAGCCTGGAAAGGGTTACAAAGCCATTTCCAAAATGTTATGACTCCAGCAAACTGCAATGAGAGCCAATTATCACAAATCCCATAAACATGGAACAGGAGTTAACATTTCCAGGGCTGGCAATTGTACCATGTCAACAACTCATCCAGGAGGTTACAAATGAACCCAGAACAACTTCCAAATCCCGGCAGAGCTCTGTTAAGGCTAGTTATTATGATTGTAGAATATAAAAAAGACAAAATTCAATTAAATCTATTAGAAAGTTCCTATGCAAAAACCACTGCCCACCAAAAAATATACACTACCGGTCAAATATTTAAGAACGCCTTTCTTATTCAATGGTTTTCTTTATGTTTGTTCCTATTTACATTGTATGTAGATTTTCAATGAAGGCATCAAAACAGTGAATGGCACATATGCCATTATGTAGCAAACCAAAAATTATAAAATAGCTTTAAATATGTTATATTTTAGAATCCTTAAAGTAGCCGCCCCCTTTGCTGTGATGACTGAAATATTATCATTTGGCCATCTCTCATTGAACGTTTCAAGACTCTTTGGAAAACCATTTCAGGTGACAACCTCATGAAGCTCATGGAGAGAATGCTAAGAGAGCAAAGCAGTCATCAAAGCAAAGGGTGGCTATTTTGTACAAATATAAAATATAAAAATGTTTAGTTATTTCACGTTTTGTTTTCTACATAATTCCATGTGTGTTCATTCACAGAGGTTTGTTGTCTCTGGCGAGAATCTACAATTTAAATAGTCATGAAAATAAAGAGACCCATTAAGTGAGAAAGGCGTTCTAAAGCTTTTGACCTATATTACTTTCACTTTCACCATAACGTTTGAAAAATATATGCTGTGAAGTACAAAACTGGAATTGTTTTGGAAGGTGTGTTTCATAGTACATCTGGAAACAAACACATACAGCAATGCAGAAAAAGAACATCATAATGACATTTAAAAGTAGTGGTAGTAGTCTGGTGGTCTTGGGTTGCTTTGTTGCTTCAGGACCTGCATGACATGTCGTAATTTATAGAATTATGAATTCTGCACCCTAGCAGAGGTTCCTAAAGGAGGCTACTTAGCGTGTGACCTTAAGCTCAAGAGCACTGCGGTTTGGCAAAAGGACAATGATCTAAAGCACAGAACGTCCACCTCTGCAAGGCTCAAAAAAACAAAATGAAGCTTTTTGAGCTGCCTAGTCAAAGTGCATTAAACAATTCTGCAAAGAAGAATTGGCATAAAATCCTTCACAATGATATAAGACTCATTGCAAGTAATCACTACAAATGATCACAGTTATTGCCACCAAGGGTGGCACGGACAGCTATAAAGTTCAGGAGGAAATCACTTTTTCACAAAGGGATCAGTTTGAATTATTATTTGGAAACTGCTTTTTGTCTTACCTAATTTTATCATTGTCTTTTTTTGTTTTGTTTTTCTTCAAAAAGAAAGATACAATGTTGTCTTTGTTACTAAATTTGATTGATGATCTAAAACATTAAAGCTTGATGAAAAGGGAAAAAAAACTTAAGAAATCTGTGTGGGGTAAATAATTTTTTTTAGCACTGTACAAATAATATGTATTGTAACATCAACAGGGGAAATAAACCTCTAGAGGTGAATAACTATGGAAACCAGTGTAGTCCATTTCCATATTTTTACTCTTATTAATTGTTTTTGTTCTGCAACCATTTATGCTGTATCTTATTTTCTGTGGCTTTTAAGTAAATATATGTCTACCATTGTCAGGATAAATATAATCCATTTGCTCATCCATTTTTTCATTTTGTTCATACGGGATCTCTGTTAGCATATGCCAAACATATAGTTTTGTACGTAATAAAAATTAAAAGAGAAAGAGCATGTCAGTTTTCTGCTGCATTAACATTTTATTTTAGGCATGACTGCTTCTGGTTCTCTGTTTCCAGTGTTCTTTATGCTCATATTTACATAAAGTATATATTGTTTGAAAGTATTGCTAAACAATGTGTTTTATATTGCACCAGAAACAAATGTGTTTTCATGCTGCAGCTCTGTTTCGTGTGACTTACAATACCCTTGATATAGGTGCCCCTACATGGTGGAAACAAATACTTTTAGGTCAATTAAGATTTATTTCTTTTTAATCGCTGCACTTCACATTGTTTTGTTTAACTCCCTCTAATGATGAAGCCTTGTGTTTAGGCACCTGCTTGCAATAAAGGTTGAAATAACACATGCATTTTGAGATATTCAACAATGTATGCAAGCATGTAATGCTGCTTTGGTCTACATTTCACCTGAATGGTTTTCCATTAAAGTAAACAAGCAGTGAAGAGAAGAGAGAGACATAGAAGTATTCCGTTTCTCTCATAGAGTCACAGAATACAAACAGGCGGGCTATCACATACAAACAAAAACAAATTATGTACTGGGAAACACTATCCACCACCATGCATCATACCGACTTTGCTTTGACTAGCCACGGTAGGTAGGTAATTGCTGTCTGCTTAGGATAAAAAACAAATGGAAATGGTCTGGGAGGTTCCTATTATACAGATGATTAGTTACTACAGAATTGGTATTGGTAAAATCATTTACCATAAAATGAATTATTAATACTTCACCCTTTACTGTGATTGTCCTTTAAGGAGAACAAAATAACTTTTGATTTCTTGGGACATGTTTTTATCAGGTATGTAAAAACCACTATAGTAGTACTAGGCATTGAATGTTATAAGCATCAAAATGATGTTACTCTTGCCCTTGGTCAGCAGTCTTGCTCCACCTTCTGCATGCACCCGAATCTTGAGCTGGTGCTGGTGACAATAGTTTTCATCACCACTTCCATTGTTGCTTCAGGTTTTAGCTGAGAGTTGTGACACGGATTAAGGATAGGTAGATTATACTGCAGGAGCATTACTTCGTTGACTGCTTGGAAGGATATTAGCCATGCACTAAGTTTGGTTAAAACAAAATCCCAGTGGTCTTTTACTTGCAGGTTTTGAGGCTGTATGTGTAAGCTGTTATCGAAGGAACATAACAACCATGAAAACGAAGCAATCTGTTTGTTTAATACAGGTGAGCTGTAACTTGTGGCCAGCCAATGGTTTGGTTTCCCTGCCCGTATCTCCAAAGCACGCCTCCTTCTGTGCATTGTCACTCAGTCAGCTTGGTTAGCTGAATGCATCCTCAACTGTTTGTCATGCAGCTTCTCCTTCATAACAAGATAACTGCAATCTTGCAGACATCATCTATATTTAATTCAATTCAATTCAATTCAAAAATACTTTATTAATCCCAAAGGGATTAATAAATATGTTAACATGTAAACAAATATATAGGTTATTATTTCATGATTTGATGGTAAAATGTTACATTACATCTGAGAAATGTATAATTTGTTTTTTAGAGATGTGGCAAAAATGTAAATCCCTTTAGCCACTAAACAGTGAGATTATGTTTTATTTATTTTGCTGAGTTAGTTAGCGGTAAGATCAAGCTAAGTAAGCTTTTCACAAAGTGTCTTTTCTGTAAAACAGAAAATTCCTTCAATTATTTTACATTCTGAGTAAGACCTAAAACATTTATTCAGTAAGCTTTCACTGTTTGTCTGTGTGGTTTTGAAATGTAAATACATAAAAATAATAGGCATCTAATTGCATTGCCTAATTATAGTCAAGGGGAATGTTGCTACCCTCTGGTGTGCACAGTGTTAAAAAGTGTAACGCTCGATGTGTTACACTTTGAAAGACAATAAAGTTAGTGTCATATTTGTAACTTATAATTTGGCTCTACATAAATATCTGGACTACATTTCCTCAACTCTATTTTGTAACCTGGTCAGACCTTAAAAATGTATTCCTAAAATAAACACAGATACTTTAAAACACAATTTGTGAAACCTTTATTCTCTTTGTAAAAACACAAAAAAGAGCATTTATCTTGGCATTAAAATAAGTTTAGATTGAGACATGGGTACAAAAGCACAATACGTACAGAAACCTATCGAACCTGAACCAAATTATTGTACAATTTTTATGCTTGTTTAAACAGTTTGCAAGTTGTGAAATCTCTATATAAAAAAGGGATTCTTAGTTTTCTCAAATATCTTATTGAAAGAAACATAGCAGCTGATTCATCCACCATTCAATCTCAATCATCTGTTATTAGAACAACTGTTTGGTAGTTGTTGATGTTTCTGATAAATTGTTTATTAAAGAAGGGTTATTGTAGAGTGTGCTACAACAGGGGAATGACCTGTATTTTGGTGTGTAGGGGGCCTGCCCAGGGCTCCTTTAATTCCCCCTGCTTAAAACCAAAGGTTGACATTGTTTGTTTGTAACAAAAACTATTCACCACAAATTGTGATCTTTATCTTTATTAAAGATAAAGTTTTACATTCTTAAGACCTTTGAACAAAATACGTATAATAGTAGTGTTCTCATCACTAAACACGACCTCCTTTCTCTGTGTTATTAGCAGTTATCAAACATCCGATACTCATGGGGAACATAAGCTGTATTGTTTTAACATGGAATATGAGTAACTGTGTTAAATTACAGCTTCATCAGTTCAGCATTAAACAAAGGCTTTTGATGTGATGCCATAACTGTCAATCATTTGTTTTGTCCCCCTTTGATCAGATTACTCTGACTACAGGTTCTTTTTATGCTGCAATGTCAGACTAATCAGTTATAGTCCACAACATTAGGCACTTTGAATTTGTCAGATTAAGCTTTAAATCATACATTTTAGCTTATGGAATTGTTTTCGATCCAATTTTATGAGGTCATAATAATATTTATAATATTCATAATAATATTTTCTAATTAACAGACAATTGCATTTTAACTTTGTTGTTAATGTAGAGGATCAAAGGAAGATTGTATAAAAAAAAAACACTTAACATTCAAAGCAGCAATTTGGGTGATAAAAGTCCTTAAATAGCCCACAACTGGTGTCAGATTAGCAAAAAAATACAAATATTAAACTGGAGACTCACGTTTCATAATTTGAATTTTAATGAAACTTTTCCCTATAAGAAAATTTGAAAATATATAGCAGCTGGGAGGAAAACTGTAAAAAAACGTGTAAATGATGTTTACACTTGTCACATGTAATTTTTTGTATTATCTCAGTAGATTACGATTAACGTGTCCTAAATAGTCAGCATGGTACCATGTCTGCTTACTGATGTCAAGTGTACAGGTCCTTCTCAAAATATTAGCATATTGTGATAAAGTTAATTATTTTTCATAATGTAATGATGAAAATTTAACATTCATATATTTTAGATTCATTGCACACTAACTGAAATATTTCAGGTCTTTTATTGTCTTAATACGGATGATTTTGGCATACAGCTCATGAAAACCCAAAATTCCTATCTCACAAAATTAGCATATTTCATCCGACCAATAAAAGAAAAGTGTTTTTAATACAAAAAACGTCAACCTTCAAATAATCATGTACAGTTATGCACTCAATACTTGGTCGGGAATCCTTTTGCAGAAATGACTGCTTCAGTGCGGCGTGGCATGGAGGCAATCAGCCTGTGGCACTGCTGAGGTCTTATGGAGGCCCAGGATGCTTCGATAGCGGCCTTTAGCTCATCCAGAGTGTTGGGTCTTGAGTCTCTCAACGTTCTCTTCACAATATCCCACAGATTCTCTATGGGGTTCAGGTCAGGAGAGTTGGCAGGCCAATTGAGCACAGTGATACCATGGTCAGTAAACCATTTACCAGTGGTTGTGGCACTGTGAGCAGGTGCCAGGTCGTGCTGAACAATGAAATCTTCATCTCCATAAAGCTTTTCAGCAGATGGAAGCATGAAGTGCTCCAAAATCTCCTGATAGCTAGCTGCATTGACCCTGCCCTTGATAAAACACAGTGGACCAACACCAGCAGTTGACACGGAACCCCAGACCATCACTGACTGTGGGTACTTGACACTGGACGTCTGGCATTTTGGCATTTCCTTCTCCCCAGTCTTCCTCCAGACTCTGGCACCTTGATTTCCGAATGACATGCAGAATTTGCTTTCATCTGAAAAAAGTACTTTGGACCACTGAGCAACAGTCCAGTGCTGCTTCTCTGTAGCCCAGGTCAGGCGCTTCTGCCGCTGTTTCTGGTTCAAAAGTGGCTTGACCTGGGGAATGCGGCACCTGTAGCCCATTTCCTGCACACGCCTGTGCACGGTGGCTCTGGATGTTTCTACTCCAGACTCAGTCCACTGCTTCTGCAGGTCCCCCAAGGTCTGGAATCGGCCCTTCTCCACAATCTTCCTCAGGGTCCAGTCACGTCTTCTCGTTGTGCAGCGTTTTCTGCCACACTTTTTCCTTCCCACAGACTTCCCACTGAGGTGCCTTGATACAGCACTCTGGGAACAGCCTATTCGTTCAGAAATTTATTTCTGTGTCTTACCCTGTTGCTTGAGGGTGTCAATAGTGGCCTTCTGGACAGCAGTCAGGTCGGCAGTCTTACCCATGATTGGGGTTTTGAGTGATAAACCAGGCTGGGAGTTTTAAAGGCCTCAGGAATCTTTTGCAGGTGTTTAGAGTTAACTCGTTGATTCAGATGATTAGGTTCATAGCTCATTTAGAGACCCTTTTAATGATATGCTAATTTTGTGAGATAGGAATTTTGGATTTTCATGAGCTGTATGCCAAAATCATCCGTATTAAGACAATAAAAGACCTGAAATATTTCAGTTAGTGTGCAATGAATCTAAAATATATGAATGTTAAATTTTCATCATGACATTATGAAAAATAATGAACTTTATCACAATATGCTAATATTTTGAGAAGGACCTGTAGAAAAAAACACTTCACTGAAGGACATGTAACCATAAAAACCACAATAAGGGATTGAAAGGGTTTGAATAATTTAATTGCAACCATAATTTTACACTTTGGTTCAAAATCAGTAAACATCTGCTGTGCTGGATAATAACCAGGTTCAGTAGCTTTTAGAGTGGCATGGTGGTTTCCATGGTTGGTGTTGTCTCCTCAAACCAAGAAAGTTCAGGGATTGAATCTCTCTGTGTCAAGTTTGCATGCTTTTACTACAAGCTTTCCAGTTCTCCCCATGTTCCAAAAACATGCATGATGGGATAATAGGACAAATTGCCCTGAGGTATGAGTTTGCATTTTAATGCTTGTTTTTGTCCCATGTCTCTGTGGTGGTGCCAGTGCCTTGTAAGGGACTGGCAACATGTCCAGTGTGTAAACTACCTTTCACCCATTGACCACTGGGGAAAAGGAACCAGCCCCCACCGCTCCATGAAACTGCACAGGAGTAAGCTGGTATGAAAAATGACTGAATTAATGACTGCATAAATGCTTCTGTCTTTCCACATGGTGTATATTTTTGTGTCTCTATATTGTTTTATCAGGCAACCAATTAAGATGAACTAGCAGAAAAAAACAGATGTCTCTGTCAAAGCATCAAAAGGCCCAGAAAGTAGATTGTCCCAAGTGAAAATAATGGTTGTTTGATAAAGTCTTTGTATACAAAAGAGTGAAGTCCTGATAAAAAAGATTAATGAGGGTGTCATTAAAACAAAGGCCCACAGAGAACAATGGTCAGGATGGCAGAAACTGCAAAGAAGGTAGAGAGTCTTGGGTAATTTTCTCTTTTATCAGTGGTAAGAAACTTAGAGTCCTTTCACATTTCGGTTTCTGAATAAAGAACATGAAGAAGAAAATGCGGCTGCGTTTTTTAAAAGCATCTTTGACATAAACCTTAAGAGATTCAGTTTGAGGTGGAGTCTTTCACATCAGGGAGAAAACCTGAGTCTTTTAATAACAGCACAAGGGACATGAACATGACTAATGATGACGACCTCATTAAGGCACTGTCCGCCTGAACTGTTGCTGTTGGATTTTTGTGTCATTTTGGGGCATAGCCTGCACCACCACAAAACTCAAATAAAAGTCCATTGGGTCAACAAAACCTAAACACCTGTCTTTTCTCTAAAAACATGTTTTGATATTTCATGTCCCATGACAGTGAGACAGTATTTAGTATTTGCTATAAGGTTGTGATTCACAGACATTGAATTAGTTCCATTGATGTCTAGTTTTATGACCCAAGAGAGAGGAAACTAATACTAATTAATTTCTGCCTCAAAGTATGACCAATTGTCCTGACCAATTTACAGTGTTTTTGTTATTAGTATTAATAAAAAACAAAGCTACCTTTAGCAAAGCTGAAAGTTCCCATCTTAATTATCATGAGGTTGAACATAATGTATATTTTTCTTCTTCTATTGTGAATAAATACATATATAACAAAAAATGTATTTTTCAGTTGTCCGTTCTCAAATTATTTCTGATGAAAAGGGGACATCAGAAAATATTACAGAAAAGGTCATTTATTTTGCTTCAATTTCTGCGTACCTGATCTTAACACAGATGAGGAAAACAAGCAAATACATAAAAATAGCTAAGTTAGATTTAATAATGCTTTACAAAGCTACACTAACAGCAGTAGTTGAGCTTATTTGTTTGGTTAAATATTTGGTTGAAGATTTGCATATATAATAAACAACAATGTAACATTGGATAAAGCCTTTTCTTTAAAATAAACAAAAAAATGTATTACTTTTTAGTGATATGTTATAAAAGCCCATAGATTTTCACCAGTATGACATGACTCATCTGACTTAAATCCTAAAAAGCCTCAACTTTCATCCATGTGCCGACACAGGCGTGAGACCGCCCATTCTTCGATAAACCTGTAAACTCTCCCGGTTGTTTATTTGATAAACAGAAACAAGATAATTAGTTTTTTTTGTCTGTTATGAGAAAAAAAGTCACAACCATTTCACAACTGCATGAATGTCTTTCAAATTTGAAAAAGTAACCTCACCAACTGCCAACGTCAAACAGACCTCCCTGCTGCATCGATTTACACTTGATCCCTCAAAGCCGGATAATCATGGCTGTGTAAATAGCCATTATTTCCACAAGATAAACAGAGAGCCAACTAAACAAATGTGTGCTTCTGTACCTATTTGATGTAATGAAATCACAAATAGGATTTCATGATAACTAATAGGGTTGTAGGTTATTATGAATCACAGAACACACTTTGATTATTCTTTAGTTTTGCACGTGTACACATAATTTTTTAACACATCAGAGTGTTAATATTTAATTACTCCAACATTTCCAAGTGTTTCAATTAACCAGGCAAAGGTATGTTTGTAGAATTTGAGGTGAATTAAAAAATAAATAAATAAGCACGCCCCAGAACAGAAAGTGCCACAGAACAGTGACTTCAGGGAACAGTATCCATGGTAAGTGCAGCACCTAGATCACATGGACTGTAACTCATAAACACATCAAGCTTTCTCATTCAGTGCTCAGGGCCTCGCCCGCTCTGCTCTGTAGTTAACTGTCTCTGAGTGTCAAATCCTTCATCCGGATGCAGGAGACACACACAGAGAAGAATTGCTGTGTCTCTCATTTTATGGTTGTAGATGTCTGCAGAGGGTGAAACTGAAGAGTGAGTCAGTAGTAGTTAACTTTGTAGCTAATGCTCTGTGGTAGTTGCACACGTTTCTTCAGCTCTGCCTAAGGCACAGAGGGGAGCTGGTTGAACCACAACTGTGTTGCAGTTCTCACTCAGGCTAGTCAGGTGATTTAACAACATATTGAAGTTAGAATGAGGAAGCAGTGAGAAGCATAAAACGAAAGGCTGGTGAAAGCTTCATCAGAAAAGGCAAGAGGTCACTGCAGAGTACGGAGGATAAAAGAGAAGAGGCCAAGATGTTTGTATTTAGCTCCAGGTGGTGTTGGATAGCATATATTATAGATGAAATTTCATCCTTCTCAAGAAGTCAGTTTAGGTGAAGTCTGTTTAGTTAATGATTTTCTCTCTGTTTTGAGAGACTGGAATGTACAATGTAAAATCCTATATGCCACTGTTGATGCAGCGCATACCAATCTCTAGGAGTTGGGAAGCTCTTTAAGTCAGCTAGATGGTAGTGCTATGTAAAAATGTGGCATGCATGGTTAGGCAATGTTTGCATTTCATGTTTTCAGCTGTAGGCAGTTGTACTGTCAGACTTAGTTAGCTCAACTACCTCTGTGCCTGTTGACTGTGGGCTGAGCCTGACTTCAAGCACTTGCTGAAAAAATCCAAGGAGGATATAATACTTAAATTGTTTTTTTTTAGGAGTTGTGGCCTGTGAAGGAAAGAATGTGGATTCCAGCTAAAATGTCCAAACCACAAAGCATAGATAGTTTAAATATTCAAATGTATTTTAATGGCAGCATGTTTTTGACTGAATTCTTGGATAGCAAGCTGGTATATTACTAAATATTAGAGCTCCACAATATATTGCAATACTAATATTGCTAATATGTTTTGGATATGTGCTGGCTATGATACCACACGTCATGAATTCAGGCCTATAAGATATTCTTTCTGTCAGACAGAGTCTGAGATACCTACACCAGACATAGATATTGGTACCCAAGGTAAAAAAAATTAAAAGAGTGAAACCATTAAAGACAAATGAGGAAGAGAAACAAAAAGATGATTTATCGCACACTGCCGACTTAAGATTTAAGGATAATATAGGCAATACATACCTCTCTGAAATTATGTAGCCCTAAATTATTGAAATTAACATCATCTTTACAATCATTTGTAATTTGCAAACCACATTATGACAGGCCAATGATTTGTATCTGTTAGTAAAATACAGGGTTTGGACAATGAAACTGAAACACCTGTCATTTTAGTGTGGGAGGTTTCAG
This sequence comes from Girardinichthys multiradiatus, assembly GCF_021462225.1. Classification (NCBI taxonomy): domain Eukaryota; kingdom Metazoa; phylum Chordata; class Actinopteri; order Cyprinodontiformes; family Goodeidae; genus Girardinichthys; species Girardinichthys multiradiatus. The sequence continues at coordinate 19,991,459 of NC_061797.1, forward strand.
GGTAAGAGCACAGTTTTGCTCAAAATATTGAAATGCACACATTATGGGTGACATACCAGAGTTCAAAAAAGGACAAATTGTTGGTGCACGTCTTGCTGGCGCATCTGTGACCAAGACAGCAAGTCTTTGCGATGTATCAAGAGCCACGGTATCCAGGGTAATGTCAGCATACCACCAAGAAGGACGAACCACATCCAACAGGATTAACTGTGGACGCAAGAGGAAGCTGTCTGGAAGGGATGTTCAGGTGCTAACCCGGATTGTATCCAAAAAACATAAAACCACGGCTGCCCAAATCACGGCAGAATTAAATGTACACCTCAACTCTCCTGTTGCCACCAGAACTGTCCGTCGGGAGCTCCACAGGGTCAATACACACGGCCGGGCTGCTATAGCCAAACCTGTGGTCATTCATGCCAATGCCAAACGTCGGTTTCAATGGTGCAAGGAGCGCAAATCTTGGGCTGTGGACAATGTGAAACATGTATTGTTCTCTGATGAGTCCACCTTTATTGTTTTCCCCACATCCGGGAGAGTTACGGTGTGGAGAAGCCCCAAAGAAGCGTACCACCCATACTGTTGCATGCCCAGAGTGAAACATGGGGGTGGATCAGTGATGGTTTGGGCTGCCATATCATGGCATTCCCTTGGCCCAATACTTGTGCTAGATGGGCGCGTCACTGCCAAGGACTACCGAACCATTCTTGAGGACCATGTGCATCCAATGGTTCAAACATTGTATCCTGAAGGCTGTGCCATGTATCAGGATGACAATGCACCAATACACACAGCAAGACTGGTGAAAGATTGGTTTGATGAACATGAAAGTGAAGTTGAACATCTCCCATGGCCTGCACAGTCACCAGATCTAAATATTATTGAGCCACTTTGGGGTGTTTTGGAGGAACGAGTCAGGAAACATTTTCCTCCACCAGTATCACGTAGTGACCTGGCCACTATCCTGCAAGAAGAATGGCTTAACATTCCTCTGACCACTGTGCAGGACTTGTATATGTCATTCCCAAGACGAATTGACGCTGTATTGGCCGCAAAAGGAGGCCCTACACCATACTAATATATTATTGTGGTCTAAAACCAGGTGTTTCAGTTTCATTGTCCAACCCCTGTATATCTGTATGCTAAATCATTTAAGTTGAGGACAGATATTTGTATGTATTTTTTCATTTAAAACAACCATTAAAGGTTGTGGTCATATCTCAACAAAACAACTCAGCTCATTACTGTTATTCAAATTTCCAGGAGTTGACTTCTTTCTCATTGCAAGTGTTAGTACATAGCACATTATATTTACAAATTTGCCTATTTTGTAAATAACCCAGAATGCAAAATAAGGTAAGGTTTGAAGTGATCTGCTTTTGCAAACTAATAAAAGTGGACTTATATGTGATTTATTTAGAAATTAATAAATAAGAAAAGAAAAAGAAAAATCTCAGCCACATGTCTGTTACAGCAACTGCCAACTGTAAAAGATCACTGTTGAAACTGTAGGTCTATTGACAGATATGCTCCATGACCATACATTGATTTGTGTTCTTTAATAAAAAAAGAATTCCCAGATGTGAACAAAACATTAAATGAATATATGAACACATACACGTTATACTTATTGCATCTATAAATCTGTATTAGATCTTTTAACACAGACTCAAAATCATGAAGAGCACTTATAATTACATCCTCAGACATTTTGTGTAAACATAACACAAGACTCACACCAGTGTTAGACATAACTTTTGCACATACGCAAGCACACACACACACACACGCACGTACGCACGCATGCATGCACGCACACACACACACACACACACACACACACACACACACACACACACACAACGTGCCCTTTCATCTAAGCTTGCAATTTGGAAAATGGGTCAGATGTGACTAAGATTTATGCATCTTTGTGTTTGTCTTTGTGAGTTTGCATTTGTGTCTTTGTTGCAGAGTGAGAGAGTGACTAATCAAGTTTTGTTGTGATCAAAGCAGAATGCAGATGTTTTTCACAACTGTCTCACTATGATCAAATAATGAAAAGCAGAAGGCAGAGGATTTAGACTCTGAAGAGGTGGCAGGAGCAGACTGCATCAATGTAAGAGTCAGAATAAAAGGTGGAGAGATTGTGATTTATATGTCATTATTTATTTGAGTGTTACTTACAGAAAGGCGTTTGGGAACTGTTTGTATCTTCGAGTCATCTTTTTTTAACAGTTAAAAAACGTTTTTTTAAACTGTTTTAATGTCATCGAAATAGAGCCTGACTGAAACTGCACTGCATTTTATATATGAGCCCAAAGGAAAACTTCATGCTATGTTGACTGGAGGCAATGTCTATCAGCTGTTAATGTGTCACTAGATTTGATGTTTTACAGAATGTAACACCTTGCCAGAAATAGAAGGAGCTCTGGGAAAGAGAATATTATACTTTTTTTGAAAATTATTTTGAAAAACAAATTGAAATATATCAAAGAAAGGCTGCAGCCTTTTTTTATGTTTTAGGGTCAGAGGAAAACTAAATTTACTATGGTCAATTTGTTACTACAGCCATTTTACAATGGTACATAAAGCTACAGGACAGATAATAGAAAGAGAAAAAACAAATCAATCAATGCCAGCAGTGGAACACAAAACGCATGCGTTTTCCAAAATGACCAGCAGATGGCACAGCACCTTTGGTCTCTTGAGAAGAGAGCAGGGCAGAGATGGGGGGAGTAAAGAGATCTTTTTGTGAGTGAGCTTTGTTTTCTTGGTTGACTGATCTCCCTTCGTGGTTTCATTGTGAAAATGGGCTCGTGGGAAGTGTTCACTCACCGCAGGTGTCAGGCTGCTGTTAGATAAGATTATTTATGGTGGTGAGGAGGTTAGTTGCATTATTGTGTGTGTGTGTGTGTGTGTGTGTGTGTGTGTGTGTGTGTGTGTGTGTGTGTGTTTGTTTGTTGGGGGGGATGGACGGGGTTATTTGTGTGTGTGTTTGGGGGGTGCATGACTGCACTATGTTCCATGTGTGCTCCTTCACATTAAATGTTGGCCTGATAGGAAGGCTATGGTATATTGTGTTCATTTGGAACACAGTACAACACAGAAGTTGTTTTGGACTTGCACACTGAGCTCCATATGGTCAAACTCAGGAGGAGAAAACACAGAGGCAGGGAATATATTTACATTCATGAGCCCTACCCTGTTTGTTGCTTTACTAGATTAAACTAAGTTTTAATCTGTTTCAGATTTAAAAGAACGTAGGTTTTTTTGCACTTTTTTGCAGCAGGCTTTAATGTAAAGGATACATTTTTTTGTGTCAAGATGCAGTTTCACTTGATGTGTTTATTTTTATGGCTTATCTAGTGGTGAGCAAGTCATTACATAAATGTGATTTATCGTCTTCAGACTGCAAGTTGCTAGGGACACATTTTTGGCAATTTTCAATGACATTTATTTACAAAGTTTTTTTTTGTTTGTTTTACACTGCAAATGGAGATGATTGTAGCTTCATGGTGGACACCAATATAAAAACCAGAACACAACTATATGGAATTTTAGTCAAACTTAACTACTCAAAATAAATAAAATAAAGTCAAAACTTGCCTCCCAAACTAAAGGAAAAGAAGAAAACAATAGCTAAACTATGCAAATGCACTCCACATGTGGCTGATTTAGGAATGAGGAATGAATGAATCACATTCATGTTATGGCTTAGCTACCACATGAATTGGGGTCTCGTCCAGGATGAAAAGAAAAATTAATACTGGGTGGTCCACAGCAGTATAATTCCATTTTAGGTCACCAGTTAGCATTTGGCAGGTCTTCCAGCTCCCTTAATCTGGGACAGACACCTGTACACTCAAATTAACATAATGAGAATTACCTTTATGACCACAATTGTAACAGTGTTATTTGTGGTGTCAAAAGAGCTGTTAGCATTCAAAAAAATACATTTTATATAAAGGTTATAGTTAAAGAGGATTGGGTGGCGGACAAAGGTGGAGACCTCAGTGGCCCAATCCCCGGATGCTTAGGCTGGCTCTAGGGAAGTGGAATGTCACCTCGCTGGGGGGGAAGGAGCCTGAGCATGTGCAGGAGGTCGAGAGATATCGACTAGAAATAGTCGGGCTCGCCTCCACGCATAGCGTGGGCTCTGGAACCCATCTCCTTGAGAGGGGTTGGACTCTCTTCTACTCTGGAGTGGCCCACAGGGAGAGGCGGCGGGCTGGTGTGGGTTTGCTTGTTGCCCCCCAGCTCAGCCGTCTTGTGTTGGGGTTTACCCCAGTGGATGAGAGGGTCGTATCCCTGCGCCTTCGGGTTGGGGAGAGGTCTCTGACTATCATTTCAGCCTATGGGCCGAGTGGTAGTGCGGAGTACCCGGCCTTCTTGGCGTCCCTGTTTGGGGTGCTGGATAGTGCCCCTCCTGGGGACTCCATTATTCTGCTGGGGGACTTCAACGCCCACGTGGGGAATGACAGTGACACCTGGAGAGGCGTGATCGGGAGGAATGGCCTCCCCGATCTGAATCCGAGTGGTGTTTTGTTATTGGACTTCTGTGCTAGTCACGGATTGTCCATAACGAACACCATGTTCAAACATAAGGGTGTCCATCAGTGCACTTGGCACCAGGACACCCTAGGCAGGAGGTCGATGATCGACTTTGTTGTCGTATCATCACACCTTCGGCCGCATGTTTTGGACACTCGGGTGAAGAGAGGGGCTGAGCTGTCCACTGATCACCACCTGGTGGTGAGTTGGATCCGCTGGATGAGGAGAAAGCCGGACAGACTTGGCAGGCCAAAGCGCATAGTGAGGGTCTGCTGGGAACGGCTGGCGGAGCCCTCAGCCAGGGATGTATTCAACTCCCACCTCCGGGAGAGCTTCGACCAGATCCCGGGGGATGTTGGAGACATAGAGTCCGAGTGGATCATGTTCTCCGCATCTATTGTCGATGCTGCTGCCCGTAGTTGCGGCCGTAAGGTCTGCGGTGCCTGTCGCGGTGGCAATCCCAGAACCCGGTGGTGGACACCGGCAGTAAGGGATGCTGTCAAGCTGAAGAAGGAGTCCTATCGGCTGTGGTTAGCTTGTGGGACTCCTGAGGCGGCTGACGGGTACTGTGAGGCCAAGCGTGCTGTGGCCCGGGCTGTGGCAGAGGCAAAAACTCGGGCCTGGGAGGAGTTCGGTGAGGCCATGGAGAAGGACTACCGGTTGACCTCGAAGCGAATCTAGCAAACCGTCCGACGCCTCAGGAGGGGGAAGCAGTGCTTCGCCAACACTGTTTACAGTGGGGGTTGGAGACTGCTGACCTCGACTGAGGACATTATCGGGCGGTGGAAGGAGTACTTCGAGGATCTCCTCAATCCTGCCATCACGCATTCCGTGGTGGAAACAGAGGCTAGGGACTCTGGGTTGGACTCTTTCATCACCCAGGCTGAAGTCACCGAGGTGGTTAAAAAGCTCCGCGGTGGCAAGGCTTCGGGGGTGGATGAGATCTGCCCTGAGTACCTCAAGTCTCTGGATGTTGTAGGGCTGTCATGGTTGACACGCCTCTTCAACATTGCGTGGCGGTCGGGAACAGTGCCTCTGGATTGGCAGACTGGGGTGGTGGTCCCCCTTCATAAGAAAGGGGACCGGAGGGTGTGTTCCAACTACAGAGGGATCACACTCCTCAGCCTCCCTGGTAAGGCCTACGCCAGGGTATTGGAGAGGAGAATCCGACCGATAGTCGAACCTCAGCTTCAGGAGGAGCAGTGTGGTTTTCGTCCCGGCCGTGGAACACTGGACCAGCTCTATACCCACTACAGGGTGCTCGAGGGTTCATGGGAGTTTGCCCAACCGGTTCACATGTGTTTTGTGGACCTGGAGAAGGCATTCGACTGTGTCCCTCGTGATGCCCTGTGGGGGGTGCTCCAGGAGTATGGAATCGGGGGCCCTTTATTAGGGGCCATCCGGTCCCTGTACGAGCGGAGCAGGAGTTTGGTCCGCACTAAGTCGGACCTGTTCCCGGTGCATGTTGGACTCCGGCAGGGCTGCCCTTTGTCATCCTGTCCATAAAAGTTATGAACAGGATTTCTAGACGCAGCCAGGGGCAGGAGGGGGTCTGGTTTGGGGGCCAGTGGATTTCGTCTCTTCTTTTTATAGATGACGTGGTCCTGCTGGCCCCCTCTAGCCAAGACCTACAGCATGCGCTGTGGCGGTTCGCAGCCGAGTGTGAAGCGGCTGGGATGAGGATCAGCTCCTCCAAGTCCGAGGCCATGGTACTCCCTTAGACATAGGGTGAGGCCGAGCCATCCGGGAGGGGCTCGGAGTAGAGCCGCTGCTCCTCCACATCGAGAGGAGCCAGTTGAGGTGGCCCAGGCATCTATACCGGATACCTCCTGGACGCCTTCCTCGAGAGGTGTTCCAGGCACGTCCCACCGGGAGGAGGCCCAGGGGATGGCCCAGGACACGCTGGAGGGATTATGTCTCTCGCCTGGCTTGGGAACGCCTTGGGCTCCCCCTGGCGCTGGAGAAGGTGTCTGGAGAGAGGGATGTCTGGGCGTCTCTGTTGAGTCTGCTGCCCCCGCGACGAGTACGAGTACGGGTTATAGTTAACCAGAAATCAAATACCCACTTATTTATTTGATTTATTGATTTTTTTTTTTTTTTGGAGTTCCTTGTTCAAACCTACAGTGCAACCCCCCACCCCCCCCCCCCTACACTGACACTGTCCTATTTCCTCTTGGAGATAATAAAAGTAGTAATAATAAGGGGGACTGATTGTGTCCACAGGTATAATTTACATTTCAAGAATCAGAAATACACCAATCTTTAACATTGCACTGTGATTCTATGCTAACTTGGTTTACTGTAGTGTATGTTTACCTATCTGTTGGTAAGTAAGTCTGTAAGTAAAAGACATAGATCACATAGTGTTTTACAAAATAAAACTAAAAACAATAAAAATCAGGGCTGCATGGTGGCGCAGTTGGTAGCACTGTTGCCTTGCAGCAAGAAGGTCCTGGGTTTGATTCCTGGCTGGGGGTCTTTCTGCATGGAGTTTGCATGTTCTCCCCATGCATGCATGGGTTCTCACTGGGTATTCCAGCTTCCTCCCACAGTCCAAAGACATGCCTTTCAGGTTAGTTGTTCAATCTAAATTGCCCTTAGGTGTATGAGTGTGTGCATGGTTGTTTGTGTGTTGCCCTGTGACGAACTGACGACCTGTCCAGGGTGTACCCTGCCTCTTGCCCATAGATTGCTGGAGATAGGCAGCAGCTCCCCGCAACCCACTATGGAATAAGCAGTAGAAATTGACTGACTGACTGAAAATAAAAATCAGTTAATCAAAAAGAGTTTTTAATTGCATTTTAAAAAGCTCCAAATAGTCCATCGACCTCAAACTAAAGGAGAAAGCGTTCCAGAGACCTGTTACATTTAGTTTTCAGCCTCATAAGTGGCAGAAGCAGCAGGCCTTGGTCAAATTACTTTTGGTACCTTCTAGAGACATACACATGTAAATATTGTAAAATGTGCTTGACCAGTCAAAGCCCTTTAGGGAAAACCAAGAAGTTGAAGTAAACTCTGAAGTGGATTGGGAACCAGTGGAGCTTGAATAGTAGCGGTGTAATATGGAGAAACTTAACTGATTTGGTCAGAAGTCTGACAGAAGCGTTCTGTACAACCTGCAGATGGTCCGGTGATGCTTTGTTAGGCAGCTGAATCATTAAACAAATGTATGAATAAAATTTCCAGTTCTGTTCTTGATATAATACTACCTGGCTTAGCAATAATTCAAAAGTGATAAAAACATGAGCAACTCAGAGACTGAACATGACTATCTAAAATAAAAAGAGTTAAAATTTACCCCAAGGTTCTTTATGGAACACTGGGATAACAGGCTCAAGGACCAAGAGTTTCCATTATTTGAGTTGTATGTTTTCTTACACAGTTTATATAAGACATGCAGTTTTGATAACTCATGATGCCTAAAAAGAGGTACAGTGTAGCTGAAAGTTGAATATAAATGTGCTCAAAATGTGCTAAATAGAGAGCATGTAAACCAGACCTAATACAGGCTCCAAAACCGATCCTTGAGGTACACCAAAATGAAGTTGGCTTAACGAAGACCTATAATTTGAAGCAGCTAAACAAAATTGTTGTTATTGTGCCCAACATATGACATAACGTTTGGTACTTATTTTTGCCCATCTTTCTCCATTACTCTAATGTAAACAGAAGCACATTATACAAATACAACAACTGGCCCCCATGAAATATATAATCAGGATAAATATATAATATAATATAAATAATAAATGTTCTGCGAAGGACTGGGGACCTGTCCAGGGTGTACCCTGCCACTTACCCAGAGTTCTGGAGAGAGGTACCAGCTCCCCCGCGACCCTGTACGGAAGAAGCAGGTATAGAAAATGGATTGATGGATGGATATAATATAATAAATATATAATCAGGATATGACCGAACAGTTTGAAGTTATATGAACTAAATAAGGCATTGAGTCAAATATTTTGAGTTGGGAAAAAAAAGGATAGACTTATCAGATTTATTTATCAGAAACAAACTCCTCCACTTTAACACATTTAAGACACATTTCCTCTCTGGTGTAATATTTGCTCTGTTAGCTATTTCACACTGGTTTGTAAAAGTATTCATACCCCTTGAACTTTTCTACCTATTGTCACATTACAATCTCAAACATAAATATATTTTATTGGAATTTTATGTAAAAGACCAACACAAAGTGGTATACAATTGTGAAGTGTAACGAAAATTATACATGATTTTTTTTTTTTACAAATAAAAACTGAAAAGGGCATTGTGTAAAAGCTTTCAGCCCCACTGAGTCAATACTTTGCAGGAACCACCATTTGCTGCCATTACAGCTGCAAATCTTTTAGGGTATGTCTCTACCAGCTTTGAACATCTAATGACAAAATATTTTGTCCAATCTTCTTTGCAAAACAGCAGAAGCTCTGTCAGATTAGGAAACAGGACTTCTTATAGTTTTCTTTTAACAATGGATTTCTTCTTGCAACTCTTCCATAAAAACCATGTTTGTGCAGTGCACAACTAATAGTTACCCTGTGGACAGATTCCCCTACCTGAGCTGTGGATCTCTGCAGTTCATCCAGAGTCACCATGGGCTTCTTGGTTGCATCTCTGATCAGTGATCTCCTTGTTCGGCCTGTAAGTTTAGGTGGGTAGCCTTGTCTTGGTAGATTTACAGTTGTGCCGAACTCTTTCAATTTCCGGATGATGGACTGAACAGTGCTCTGTGAGATGTTCAAAGCTTGGGAAATATTTTTAAAGCCTAAGCCTGCTTTAAACTTCTCCAAAACTTTATCCCTGACCTGTCTGGTGTGTTCCTTAGACTTCATGATGCTGTTGGCTCCCCAATATTCTCCTAACCAACCTCTGAGGCCATCACAGAGCAGCTGTATTTGTACTGAGATTAGATTAAACACAGGTGGACTATATCTAGTCATTAGCAATCATCAGGCAACGTCTAAAGGCAATTGGTTGCTCTCAGAGCAAAGGGGACTGAGTACTTTTGCACAATGCCCTTTTCAGTATTTGGTTTGTAAAACATGTATAAAATCATGTATAATACTATTTTGGTTTAGTCTTTTACATTAAATTCCAATAAAATATATTTATGTTTGTAGTTGTAATGTGACAGCATGTGAAAATGTTCAAGGGGTATGAATACTTTTACAAGCCACTGTACATTCAGTAAGCCCCAAAGTGTGAACACTTTTTTTAATAATTTCCAGATTTTGCTGGGATTTCAACCTTGTAGCAGTACATTGGTGCTATTTGCTTTGTGTTTGTTAAAGTGAGTGTGTTTGGTCAGGCAAATTATAAAAACAAGCGGATAATAAGGGTTAGCAGGCGTGATAAGCCATAATATCTTGTAAACTGGCAGCAGGGATAGATTAAGCTGGTCTTATGCTAATATTACCATGAGTGACTGTCAGCTAAAGAAAAACCCAAATATCTTCAAAACATGCTGAAACCCATTAATAACAACATGCACAAGCACAGAGAGAAACCTCTTGCAGACTTAGATAGTGCATGACATGTAAAGCTGGAACATTATTTACTTTGTTTTTATTTAGCATGGAATTGCAAATAATTGAAATAATTAATTGTGCATTAATTGTTTGACACTAAACCCTGATGCGTTTTACAAATCGGTCAAAACATTGCTGTTCTCTTCTCTGCACTTTTTCACATTTGCCATTTTTTCATATCTTGACAGATATGATTTTCTTTATGTATTATGTACATGTATGAAAGTCAGAATATTTTCATCCACATTTTAAATGTGTTTTTACTGTAGCTTTGCAATGTTACAGTACATTTGTCTTAGAGGTAAATCTTCACCTAAGGCCAATGTCTTTGGCAATAACAGGAAGATAAACATTTCAAGCTACATTTAATTAGGTGCAGATGCACCAAACATGCCACCTTCAAGGCATCCCCCACCCTTCACGTCCACTGGTTTTACATATGGATTGCATACCACATGTGAAACTGATAATCGTGCTCTGGCTAATGAGCTCCACACAAACAAACAAAAGAGAAAGCTTCTTTAGAGATGGTTTATCTTTCCCAGCTAAATCGTTGGGATGTCATCTTCATTTGAAATGCCACATTTGTTCATCTGCCTCTCTATAATTGCTAACAGTGACATTTATCCAGATTCACACTGCTTTACAAGACCTTTACATTTATTTAATTGTGCTGGATTTTTGACTTTCAGTTGTCATTGATGGTGGCATTGTAAAAGTCCTTATCTATCTATCTATCTATCTATCTATCTATCTATCTATCATCTATCTATCTATCTATCTATCTATCTATCTATCTATCTATCTATCTATCTATCTATCTATCTATCTATCTATCTATCTATCTATCTATCTATCTATCTATCTATCTATCTATCTATCTATCTATCTATCTATCTATCTATCTATCTATCTATCTATCTATCTATCTATCTATCTATCTATCTATCTATCTATCTATCTATCTATCTATCTATCTATCTATCTATCTATCTATCTATCTATCTATCTATCTATCTATCTATCTATCTATCTATCTATCTATCTATCTATCTATCTATCTATCTATCTATCTATCTATCTATCTATCTATCTATCTATCTATCTATCTATCTATCTATCTATCTATCTATCTATCTATCTATCTATCCTCCTCACCATTTTATCTATCTATCCTCCTCACCATTTTATCTATCTATCTATCCTCCTCACCATTTTTCTACAAATAAAACATCTCAGTCTTTTTCACCACACATTTTATTTCTTTTTTGCACTACCTTTTTGTTTAATTGAATGTTGCACGCACTTGGAGCAGTTCTAAAATATATAATGAGGTCATTTGCATTAGACTGAGGATCGTGTGACCTTTGCTTTTGCCAATAATTACTGTAAAAACCCTTCTCTGTCTGTCATTGCCAAGGATGTGGAAGGGACCTCTCTATGCCTACAAAAGGTTAGCTGAAGGCTTCTGTCTGGACTTTTGAAAAAGCCTGAGGAAAAAGTCATTAGAGCATGAGAAAAAGACACTTGGAATTTACAATATGAAAATCAATCAGGATGCCACTTAGAATAATTGGCATATTTTCATTCTTTTTTTGCCATATTTCCAAGTAAATCTGAAACAACATTTATAAGATGAATTGTGCTAATTCGCTCCTCAATTAAATCAGTTCTACGTTCCAGCTTCCACAGATTAAAACTGGATGAATAAAAATGTTCTTAAGCAATTTTACAGTCCAAGGATGAACATTGCCAACATGATTGAATGTTAGAAGGTTACATCACTAGTCAGTGGGTGTTTTAATTGTGTCATTACATGGAGTTTACAATGTGGGCCCAGGTAGTTTACTCATCATGTTTCTTATGTTTTACTTTCAGTGCTAGAAATCACTGCAATTTATTATGACAAAATTTACAAAAAAAGCTGCTCTCATTAAGCTGCCCCTCCCACACACAAAAGAAACAATTGTGTTCTCAAGGATACATTTTGATAATGCTTTGCTACATAATGTGTGTTTAAAAGTCTATGTATGACTACTATCCACTGTTAAACTGAAAAATGCTAAACATTGCCCTGTTAAAAACTGGTTATAAGAAATGTCCACATAACACATGTGCAGTCTAAAACTTAATTAATCACTGAGAGTACAGATCCCAAAACAACGACCCATTAGGGACAGGTTTTGACGTTGGCATTATCTAAACAAATCGACAGGACAAACTAAATAATCAAGCTGTTAATGTTCCTGCTGCAGATTTGAAACATGAATGTATCACACAGCAAGGATGGAGGATTTCATAATCTTTATTATTTATGACACACATTATTTACACTACGTACACATGAAAGAGATGTAACTTTTTTATTTTTCATCCTGATCAGTCCTTGTAACTGCATGAAATGAATTTGTATGCCATTATGGGTTGTCAGTGTGCAGTGAAACGTGACTATATTTGCAGTGTATAAACTCCCTTTCCCATAAATAACCAGAACTGGTCAAAGCAGACCTCTAATTAAAAAATCAGTTTGCAACCCTAAAAGTTTGCAATATCTCTTCAAAATTATTTTTACACTGAAGTCCTGACTGGTACTCAGTGTGCAAACCAACAAGCATGAGCATGTTTGGCTCAATGTAAAGAAATACTGTGAAAAGAAACATTTTAAAGGAGGCAGAGCAGAGCACTAACACCAGAGGCTCTGTTTTGTGCTCTTGGTTCTAGTCACAGCGGCGCGTCACGTTTCACCTGCCGGATGGCTCTCAGGAGAGCTGCAGTGACAGCGGTCTGGGGGACCACGAGCCTGTAGGCAGTGGCTCTCTCCTCACACAACCTCTCCCTCTGGTGCAGGCGCAGGATGACTTCTACGAGCAGGCCTCCCCGGATAAGAGAACCGAGGCTGATGGCAACTCAGATCCTAACTCTGGTAAGTTGCAATGTATCTCTTTACCATCACTTCTCTTCGGTACAGTGAATGATTGATTGGTTCAGATTTCTTCCTTTTAGTTAGTCCATCTGCCATTCTGCAATTTTTTCTTTTATAAGCTGCATAAGTTTGAAGAACAAATTCACACAATTACCCAATTTTACACTTTAACACATTTACTTTTCTTTCATTTTGTAGACCTTGTGTGGGACATAAAAGTGCTTCTTTTCTTCAGTATGCTTACTCATTGTATTCAGCTCAGTGAATTCTGAATATTTGTTCTCAAATTAAGATTTACAAAGAGAACTGTATAACATGTTCCTTCCTGAAAAGATAATAAATTATCATAAAAACAATATCTGTCTATATAATGGACTCAACACACCAAATATCATTTAATTTAGAGTTATTTCATTGCACAAGTAGGTTTCTAGTGGATACATGAGCAGGTCATTCATTTCTCAGTTAATCATCCAGACTTCTTCATTCCTCCCAGGAGCAAACCTGGGTCTCCCAAAGGCTCCTCACCTATTTGTGAAACTCATTTGATTTATTTAGAGATGATTTCCCAGTTGGAAATCTTGGTACTCCGCTGAAGATGTTAACTTCCCACTATTTCTGGTGGGAACGTACATCTCCGACCCAGTTTTCTCATTCTATCATTAAGAGGTGAGGCGTGCACAAAGACCAAACCCATCACCCGAAGGTCAATGCCAGCAAGCCTGCTGAGGTTGAAGCAGGTAGCAGTACATAAAAACAAATGCTGTGCATAAATTGAGTTTGTATGAAATCATCCAGGCTCCAACTTAACAGATGCAGTCACAGTTGGCAGTAGAATTCAGTGAGTAAAGTTAACACGCGCTGACTTACTGTCTTTGCAAACAGAGCTACATGTGGACCTGCCATGTGTAGGGTTTGTACAGCAAGCCTGTTAGTCCATTTGCATCCTAAATAATTTTAAATTTAGTTGATGGGACACTTACAAGGATCTTACCCAACAATAGACAAGATAAACAGTGTATTTAGCATACAAAGATATAATATTTCTAATATAAAGAACTGTACCTGCACATTATGTGAAAGAAAGATTTTAAACTAGTCAGTTGACTACAGCAAGAATGAACAAATGTGTAAAGAAAATAAAATGTAATTCACACACAGTACCACTAAAGAACAAATGGAATTCCATGACACAGAAAGCATTTGCAATGCTTTTTTTTTTTTATCTTTCTTTGAAATACAGTTAATACATTTTTATTATTATTTGGACTCTATAAGCATTGACTGAATAAGGTTAAATATTTTAGATGATACTGTATGTTTGAGTTGCCTATGTGGCATCATTTAAGTCATTTAATTTATGGGTTTTTTGTTTGTGGTTGACAGAAACAAATAGAGGAGTTAAATGAATCATTCCTGGTTCTTTGAAAATTAATTTATAGCTCAATCAAAGTGCTTGATCTATTGTAAGCTGTAGACCACTTTATTCAAACAAACATGAAGGAAAATAGCATAGGTCCTCAAAATGCGTGTAAGAAGCCACACCAAGTATATTGGATGTATTTTTTTTCAGGTTAGGCATCATCTCTGTACCTTGGTAAAAGGGATTTTATTTGTTAGTTTTTGTCTGTTGGCAAACTCTTGACAGTGACAGCAATGGTCTTTGACCACTGACCTGCTTCTTGGCAGGATAATGATTTCATGTCTTGTCAATGAGGGATGTGTTACCTGCTATGGTACTATCAAATTCATGAACTCGGTTGTCCCAGATTAACTAGTTTTCAGTTACTGTCTGTCACACTTAATAAGCCACAGACTCCCTTTTGTGCTAAGGGTGTAATTTAACTGTATCTGTTGTCATTGGGAAATGGTATTGAAAATATATTTGGCATTTATTTTCAAAGATAAGTGAAAACGTATGTTCTAGCAGTACTGAAAATATTCCAACATAATGAATTACTTTCAATGCAAACCTCAACAGTTGGTGGGCTTTCACTGTTTTTAAGCTTCCATTCCACAATAAGAATACTGCTGTGTTTTGTCTAAAAAATACAAGTAGAAATCAAAATAAAAATAAAGCTTGAATAATAAAATTATTATCATAATCCTGTTCATATTGGAAAACAGTAATTAGTTTAAATGTGATATTTTTTCTATATTTGTTTAAACCACGGTGACAGTTACATTTGAAGCATGTTAAAATTGGCTTTAGATAAATATTCTTTCAACACCTTTAAGTATACATAGGTGTCAATACTAACATTTAAGAGAATGTAAACAGTGTTTATAATTTATAATTATCTGCTGTTGATAAAATAAAAGTTGATATTGTAATTTACAGACTATACTTTGAATGAACCAGACGACACAGAAAGTGGGAAACAAAATGGAATAACCTGTAATAATTAGTCTTCTTTGAGTGGAAAAAAAGAGAACTTTCTAATAATATTCATGTAATACAGAAAAGCAGTGAGCCATACATAAGTTGAAGCTTTCATTTGAATTAACTACACGTACGATGTGGAAACTGAGAGAGTTAGAGTTCACTTTTTATTGCTAAAAAGAACAAAAAGTGATGAGCTAAATTTTTTGTGATTTTAGGGTATCTTGAAAGCCTAACAAAACAAAAACAATACAAAGAAACAAATCAATCAAAAAATGTGTTGAACAGAAGAGTGAATTAAATAAAAAAAGACAGATGGATCATTATTAGAGAAAGACTTCAAGATGATGATGGTTTATTTTGCATCGTTTATTTTTGTGGATACTAAAAGATTCTTGACAGTTATATAAGTAGAAAAAACAAAACATACAAATTCATAAGCAGTTAATAGTAGTCATTGCATAAATGGAAATGATACATTTCAAGCAACCTACTACATAATATTATACATAAAACACATCAATGAAGTCTAATTATAAATGACATTATTTGTATCATAACATTTTTGAGATTGTATTTCCACATGATAAATGGAAATTCATCAAAATATTAATGCAAACTAACCTTGAAAGTTAGACTAAATTACATCACCAGAGTAAAAAACAAGAAATAGAGGTTGAAAAGAAGTTAATATATTGAAATTTATACCTAGGTAAAAAGAACATCCTTTTCAACTACAATTCAAATTTGTTTTAGGAATTAATAACTAATAAATTATGTTACTAAAAATGGACCAGTGCATGTGGCCAGATAATAGTGTGCACGGTGGTGCAGTTGCTAGCACTGTTGCCTTGCAGCAAGAAGGTCCTGGGTTCAATTCCCAGCCTGGGGTCTTTCTGCATGGAGTTAGCATGTTCTCCCCGTGCATGCGTGGGTTCTTACCGGGTACTCCGGCTTCCTCCCACAGTCCAAAGACATGCCTGTTAGGTTAATTGGTCACTCTAAATTGCCCTTAGGTGTATGAATGAGTGTGTGCATGGTTGTTAGGCACCAGCTCCCCTGCCACCCACTATGGAATAAGCAGTAGAAAATGACTGACTGACTAAATATGTTACTAAAAATGGACCACTGCATTTGGCCATGGCCTGGCTGGCAACCCTGCTGCCAGTACTTTACTGTAAATTTTACAGTTACTTTTTTACAGTGCAGATAATAGTGCTTATGTAAAACTTACCGTGAATAGTAGCTAACTCTCATGTCAGTAGGGTAACTTTTTAAAATTGAGTTAAGCTGAAACAAAGCAGATGACTGATAAACTGTTGAGTTCCGCTGTGTTTGCTTTCACTTCTAAAAATACTGTTGCAAGGCACAATTACTCAAATGAGTATTGTGTAAGGATTATGATTATTGATTAATACATTTTTAACAAAAATTATAATTAGAAATCATAATTCAGAAAATTTATTTCTTAACCAAAAATCATTACTTATGAATAGAAATCAGAGCTGTCCTCTGGTGTTGTGATTATGGGCTTAATAATTAAGCCCTTAATAATTACAATTAGTTGATTATCATTAATAATTGATGATTATTCACTAAAACCATGCTATATATATAATATATAAGAAACTATATAGTCCTGATATAATTACTATTCTGGTCCAAAAACCTTCACCTAACTAACAAGCACAATTGGGGATAAAAATGACTACCCAACAATAATAATAAAAGAAAATATATGCATTTAGAGTGCAGTGAGTGTCTATGAAGGTCAAACCAGCAGTCTTAAGGACAAAATGTGCAATTTGGATTAACTTGAAAAGAGAAGCCCTCCCAGGGTGCTCATGTCTCAATTTTTTGGTGATCAGCTGATAGACGGTGGGCTGCGCCCTTAGCCACTAGCGGCTGATTGCCCCAAGTCTCGAACAAAGGGTCATAAAACTCTGAGGCAGGAACTCAGTGGAACAACTCTAGTAATAAAACTGGGACAAAGGAGTGGTCAGGCCACGAGGCCCAGACCGCAGCTGCTTTGAATAGAAAAACTTTAAGTCCAACTTCTAACTTATGGCAGATTTAGGATCACTCGCACCTTGCTGATCGCATCCACACTGCACGATTCAGCACACTTGTACAGCATTATAAATGACCAATTAATATTTCAATGAAGTTCATCAACATAAAAGCCATGACAAAAAATATGTTTCTTTGCTTAACAGTCTATTTAAAAGAAATGGCATGGTGAGCACAAATTTCACACTGCGGAATCAGAAGGGAGGCTCCCATCTCAGGTCAGATCCTGTCTTGCAGTGCGCTCGCTTTCTCCCACTTTGTATTAAAATTTTTCCCATATTTTCCCCATTTACTGCATCTCATTCTGACGCTGTCTCATCACTCGTTTCCCTGTCACCCTGGGCTCTAGCGTGAGTGTGTTCGGGGTGTGCCATCAACTGTGGTGGGAGCTACAAACAGGAAACAACGATGTGGAAAGGACAAACTATCTACCACTTGCGTTTTGCTTTATTTTGGGAGCTGGGAGATAATCAAGGGGCTTCACTTGGAAGGAATGCCAAGCCCAAACTTCACGTTCAAAAACAAGCCCACAAAACCGCAACCCACGAGATTTGCAAGCAACTTTAGAGAAAAACAAGCCCAAAGTCACTTATAATAAGCGGACTTGGCAACACTGGCAGTGTACAAAGTAGAAACATTACCTCCACATTACCGCCCCCACTGCTTCACAACTGTGTTCTCCACAGGGTCCATCTGTCTAAAGCGACGTTGGTCATGAATGGACCAGAGAGCAAACACCGTACGCAGGCAGTGCTCATGGGAGTTGTAGTGTCGTAGTGTCGCATTTCAACTTGCTTATTATTTCGGATCCCATTTGAGAAAACTACAATTAGAAACTGTATATATAATTCAACCCGCCAAAATGGCTAGTCGGAGTGGCTGTGTTACCCGCCACTGCTAAAATTCACCCGCATTTGGCAGGTTGGCGGGTGTTAATGTCAAGCCCTGTTAGCATGTATATCTGAACCTGCTAATATGTCATGACAACAGTATTAATGTTCTCTTCATCCAATACATTATTTTTCCAATTTCTCATATTGAGAAGCTGGTTGATTACATGTGCCTGGACAAATTAGCACAACGAAAAGGATATCTCAAGATAAATCCTAACATGCTGGATCCAGCATCAAAGTAGGCAGACCACATTGATGCAATAGTAACCTGTGTTTGTATGACCTTCAACCATTTGGATTATCTGTGTGTCATTGCATGTGTGTGTGTGTGTGTGTGTGTGTGTGTGTGTGTGTGTGTGTGTGTGTTGGAGTGTATGGGCAAAAATAAGTGTGTTTGTGCTAAGCGACTGTATGTGAGCATGTTTGTCACCTGGAGTTGCACAGTTGTTAGAGTGACACACAGTAGACACAGCTCTTGAAGGCCATAGCCCGAGGCAGACCTATACGGGGCATCCCCCTTGGGCAGCCCAATGTCTCGCACAGAGGTTGGTAATCAGCAAAGCACAGGGGAAGTAGCCTCCATACCAAAGAGGCACAGGGCATGAGGTGTGGCACCGAGCCCCCCTAACCCAGCCACACCACTATGTTCTGCAGCGTAGGCCAAGCCAGAGACCCAGTCCCCCCAGCGACCCACAGCCCCCGCCAACTCCCTGCAGAATGTCCGCCCAATCCTATACTGAGTAGCCTAGACCCCTCTCCCCCCCAGACTCCATCAGCTCACCATGGCAGCTGGAACTTGGAAGGACCAGAGGGCTTGTGTGTCATTAATAGTGGGTTCTGGCTGGGTTGTGCTAGACACACTGCTGGATGACAACAGTCTTCTCCACCCCAACCACAAAGCCCTAAGTGGCTATTAGTGTGTTAAAATTGAGGATGGGGCCAATGTGGTGTTGCATACGTAATGGAGTAAGGGAGGGTTGCAAAGCCACTGGCAAGAATTCCTCTGGGGGCCAGCTCCCGCTTGTGCCCATTCCAGTGCAGCGGCAACCGAGACCATGGACCCCCCCAGAGATCAATAAAGATGGCAGGGTGGAGTCCCCACAGAGTGGTCAGCCCCCATGGCAGGAGCAGTGTGGGAGAAGCCAGTACAGCCAAGCGAAGCGAGACCATGTCAAATCTCAATATAAACCCTTGTGGTATTCTAAGTTACTGTTGCTGTAATTAGGGTCAAGCATTGTTTGAAATATAACCATTCCGGTTCCAAGTCCGATTCCTCATTTTGATTCTAGTTCAGCAAATTTTTTATTCTTAGGGTCCAAAATGTAGACATGGTTTTTATTAGCTAGCACACCACAGTTTTGTCTGGATGAAATGTGTGAAAAGTGCCACAGAAAGGTTAATGTGTATATTGTGAAAGATTTTCCCACTTCATGCTGTAACTTTTCTGCGACACTATAGAATATGTTGCATCGACATCTTTCCTGGGATGCTATCAGGAATGGAGTAGCACATCGCAGAGTCTGGTCAACTGCCTGGCAAAGGTTAGCAACTTCAGTCGTTTGTCTATGAAAAAAACACATGGGCTAACGTTAGTGGGGCATTTGCATTTGAGACCCACCTTTTAGGGTTGAGAATAACTTGTTAGCTGCCTCAATGTTGGCATAAGCTGTATTTTATTGTTTTACTTACCTGATTCTGACTGCAGTGTGTTGCTAGACTGAGTGTCGGAGACAGAGGACAGAACATAATTTTATTTTTTATAAATCAAATTACTGTTAAAAAATGTCAAAACCACACGTAACATTAATAAAGGGTGCATAGTGATGCAATCGGGCATTTAAATACACTCTCATCGAACCAACATTAAAGCATTTTTAATCTAAGATTCTGGTATGATTCTCAAACTAACTTCATGGCCTAAAGAGCAACCCTAATATACCAATCAATAATTTTCATGCATTACTTAAAATGAAAGGAAAGAATCAAAACAAATGTAAAGATCATTTCCCATTGTTGTTATTTTCTACCTTGATTTAGTTTTCTTTTTTTTTTTTCTGACAAAGTAAGAACATGACTTAAAAGTTACCTAATCAGCTTAAATAACAGGTCATAAGGGTTTCTGTGATTGTGGAGACGGTTTACTTTAATTGACTTTAGTAAGTAAATCAATAAATAATAAGAAATATGGAAGCTAATGTGTGCTCTAAGTATCTTCTTGGTGAATTACACCAGATGCACTGAGTGCTTTTCTCTAAAACTTTATTGCATTGCAGGACTGGTATCACCTCACCCTCTGTTTCACCATTCTTCCCACTGTGGTCTACTGTGCCGCATGAAGAGTCACTAAGATGCCAATCTGTTGCAGTTGAGAAAATAAACTCAGCACACTCCAGGGAAATAACAGCTCACCGACCTTAACACTGCATTTCCCATTCTGTGCAGCAAAAGTTCAGTTACTTAAAATATAAAGTTTGTTTTTTTGCATTATGGTTGTTGGCTTTCACATATTAAGAAATTTGATTTAAATTGATCGCCTATAATTTGTATTTACCTAATCCATGTAAATAAATGATGCTGATATTTTCCTAAGATGCTTCTAGAGGACAGGAATTACTTATGTATTACTATTTCAGTGTGGTTTTCATTTTCCGCCCTAACGAGTGCAAAGAATTGACTTTAAATTGAAGTTTCTATCTTTATTAGTTTGTTCCAATAAAACAAATGAAATAAACCACAAAAGGAGAGGTTACTATATCATCAGATGTTGAATGTCTTCAAGGACCATTCGGTGTCCCTTTGCAATTACTGACTGAAGTAACATTCTGCAGTGGCTGCATAATGAAGTCATAATAAAACAGATAAATGACCACATATCCTGCAAAGTATTCTGAAGCAGCTAAAGGAAAGCTAAAATAATACATGAAAGGAGAGTACAAATATACAGTTTTTAGTTTTGGGCCCAGCCATGGGAAGGAATAAACAATGATTACACACAGAGAACAAAAGATACTGGTTAAAACTCTAAATCCCAGAATGCACAGTCTTAACCTATTTTCATGACAGCTATCAAGAAGGAGGAGTCTCAGCTGAAATCCCAGTGATGTCATAGAGCTGCCTGCAGCTCTCCACTTGCTGCAGTGGGGAGGACATGCTTGTGATCTTGATCTCACTAGTTGAGTAAGAGTGTATTCACACCAGGAAAGTCTTTTCGTCCACTTTTTTGGTCCAGACCAAAAGCAGACTTTATTCTTGTTGTTTGATCTGGTTATTACAGGTGAAATATTATTATTAGGGTCAAGAGCAGATCATTCAACACAGATTTTGCAACGTTCTATTTATACTTTTTTGCAACCTGAAAGAGTCACTGTGCTCTGCACCGAGCTAAAACACCCAACAGCATTGCTAAGCAACAGAGCGCAGTTCAGGTAAGATTTCGGTATAACGTTCGCTTTGATTGCCTTGTTGCTGAAAAGCATTATATAAATAAACTTGACTTGACTTGTTACGGTGGCTTGTTAAGTGTAAGGAGACATGGATCGGATCGAGGCCGGTTACTATTCACAGCGGAAGTGAACCATACCAGAGTAACTTTGGAAGCAGACCAAAACCACCTCAAAATGTGGGTCTTGGTCCGGTTGTTTGGTCCACACTTGTCCGGAGTGACGGGAAAACAAACTCTGGTCTGTTTAAAGAGGACCAAAAGTGGCTGGTGTGGGTACACCCAAAGTCTTCATCTTTGGAGAAACCTTAGATCAAAAGTCTGGTGTGCTGTTTGTGTATCGAGTAGCTGAAAATAAGACTAGACACCTAAACTGATTGTCTGAGCTCCTGAACAAAGAATTTGAGCAAAAGATTTTCCAAGAGACGGGTTGTCTCTAATTACAAAGCAATTTTCCTTTCACTTTCCTAAAGAAAACAGCACTTGAAACTGCAATTCAGCATGCCTGACTTGCCAGTCCGAACAAACACTTGCCTCTGCCACTTGACCAAGAACGGCCAACACTCTTTCATCGGACCTGCTGAACTCAACGCGCTCTCCTGTTCGTCAAAAATGATTAACAGTAAGAGGTTGTGTCTAGGCAGAGAAATTTAGTTTAGGATATTTTGATACCCTCCAAGGTAGAAACATTGTGGAATGATTTAATATTTTATTTTATTAATGAAGTCCCATCGACATAAATGATGTTGCGTTGCAACTTTGTTGAGTGGTCCCATTGTTCACCAGCAGAGGGCGTTGCTCCTTTTTTCAAAGAGTGGTTTAAACACCAATGGTCTGGTAACGTGAGCTTGCACCTTTTTATCTGTGATTACCCTCCCATCTCACTATCTTTATAAAATATTTCCACATAATCCTTCGAATTGTGCTAAATTGTGTCTCTGTCATCCCAGTTGCTAATGCTAAGATGGTAGCCACCATTACTTCTGCTGTGTATATAACACAGATCGCTCTGTTTGCACTGCAATCGGCCGGAGCACGCTGCCATCTTGGTAGTCCATCACTCCATTCAATCAGTCACTGTGATGGCTAATTACCACAATGTTAAGAATCAATTGTCCAAAATGTTATTGATTTCTAATGCAAGAAGCATTTTTTGAAACATTATTGAAGGCCTAGAGGAATTATTTGATGACTGTTAAAGACAAAACAGTAAGAAAGGAAAGTCTCTTGCAAAGTGTTTTAGACACAAATACATGCAAAAGCAGAAAGTGAACCAATTCAAAGTTAATGTCTGAAATGTTTGAATTAGTTGTTCATTAATTTGAATTTTATTTATAACAGCAAAAACATCTAGCCTTGAATGTCAAATGGCCTGGATCACAAAGCGCTTCACACTACAGTCAGTAATTCACCCATTCATACACACATTCACACACTGACAGTAGTAGGCTATAAATATGCTGCCCTGGGGCAGGCTGACAGAAGTGCCACCGACCCCTCTGACCACCAGAGGCAGGCAAGGCGGGCAAAGTGTCTTGCCCAAGAACACAGTGACTGAGAAGCATTGCAATTCCTTTAGTCTTTAATTTTTTACATTTTAAAAGGAAACAAAACTTGCACAACAACTAACAAGTAGTTTAACCTATTGTTATTTGTAATTTTTTTACTTTTCCTAATTCTAATCAAACATAAGGGATGGATGATGAGCATTTTTTTCCAGTATATATATTTTTTTTCTGCTCTGCTCACACTGTTTCTGATGTTCACTTTTTATTGGTTGTGTTTATTTTTTTTTAGGTTGCTACATCTTAGTTTTTGAAATGCCATTTACAACAATTAAGCTGGTTGTTTTGGTTTATAAACCTGCTCCAAAGTTCTTTGCTCTGGAACAGCAAAGCCTGGACTGAACTCATGGTGTCAAAACAAAAAAAAAATAAAAAAAATAAACAACAGTGTCTCTAAACTGGAGTTGGTTGACTTTGGTGGAACCCTTGCCCCACCCCCAAGACTCAAACCCTGCCTGTTAGTTCCAGCCCTGGGTTGTCATATTTTCTGAAAAACTAATAAATAGAGTGATCAAGAAAAAAAAAAAAAAAGCGTAATGTGAATTTCAGAGGTTATGGGTTAAGGTGCATAGTGGAAAAAGACATACATTCTCAAATATAAGATTGTAATGTCCTCTAACCTGAAAATGCAATCACTTTAGTCATTAATCATTGATGGACAGGAGATGAGTGATATGTTTTATTGTATGGGACTCCTGCTCCATGCAAAGCCGGAACTGCTTTACTTTGTCGCTTACATTACAGTCCTCAAATTTTCAATAGGGCTGAGGCCAGGACTTTCAGGAGGCCAATTAAAAAGCTTAATATTAGCCCACTTTATCCGTTCCAAAACTAATTATTATACGTGTTTGGGATCACTGTTGGGATCACTGTTAAATATTAATATGCTCGCAAAAACTGTTCTGGACCCAAATAACTTTTCTAATAACTTGTCTATTTTACCTCTGCACACAATGTTTTTCATCAAAATGCAACTAACTACTCCATTTGAGTTTATACTAATTATTATGTTTTGTGGGAAAATAATGGACATTTTCATATAAAAACCCAACACTAATAAACATTGAAATAATGTTTACTTATTACTTACTTTATCTGTAAAGTTCTCAGTGCTAGAGATAAAAAAATAATAAAATTTGAAGAGTGAAAAAATATTTCGCTATGTGCTTGTGGTATGTACAGGGACGTGCACAGATAGATGCTAGGTGGTGCTAGAGCACCTGCCCTTTTATCCTTTGGAGAAAAAAGTGCCCTCCTGAAATCTTTTTTTTTTTTACAGTGTATAGTGTGGGGCCCCAGGTAAGATTTCTGAATTTAAAGGCCTAAAATACCAGTGCCCCACGTTTTGAAATTTCCCCCCCCCCCCCTTGTGTCCTGCCTCGTGTGTCTCTCAACGGAGACGGGCTGCGGAGAGTTGGACCTGCGCTGGTCCAGTTTACCTCTTCTCTCCTCCCCTCCGTCGTCAAATAGAGCCCTGCCCTGCCGACAGGCTGGCTAACCATCCAGGAAACAAACAAAACGAATATACTTGCTTCCTAAACTTCAGATGAAAAAGTTAAAGCTTCATCTGCCGCCATTTTATCTAAACAGAACAGGCCAATGAATGGCATACCTTTACCCGCTATGTCTTCTATGGCCGCCACCATGCGCCAGGAGAATGTCTACAATTTAACTCTTAGATTAAATTAGAAGAAAAAAATTAATTCAAATCTATCTCATATATGTCGGTATTACATTTGCTATAATGGTCCATGATGACTTCTGTTTGACTCATGTTTTTTTTTTTTTATTGGAAATACGGCCAAATGAGCTGGTTAACATTACAATTCATACACTACTAAAATGCCTTTTAATAAAGTTCAGTAAATGTGGGGCATGTAGGCTAAGTTGTATTTTCTACTTCTGTGTGTGTAAAAATGATGATGTGATCAGAGTATTTTAATTTCTAAATAGCAGACATCTTATCAGTTCTCAAGACTTATAATCTCATTAATTTTTATTCTCTTAGAATAATTTCTGTCATATATCACACTGGCTACATGCAGAAGTATAGATGATTCTTCTTATGATCATATTCTCTGCTGTTGGTTTCATTTTGACTATAAAGATTTTATAACTCATTTTCTGGGTATAGTTGATTTACACTGTAGAATGGTGACTGGTTACTGAAGATAACCCATTTAGTGTGACCTACCTGGTAAATTTGGCAGTGTAACCTGCTTTGCTACAACATAAGGTTATTTGGTGCAGAAGACATTTTGTGATAAAAGTACAGAATGATATAGTCAAGACAAACACGCTGTGCTCAGTGTGTAAAAAGAAAAAAAATGAAGGATAACGTAAGTTTCAAATTTGACTCAGGAAGTTTAGGTTGTGAATCAGTAATCTAACTTTAAATCAGTCTATGATAATTTTATTGCCTTCTTAATTTTAAGAATTTTGTCAAATGCACTCTTGTTTTGAGTTTTTTTTTTCCTGGGTGGTCATTTCTCTTCAACCAACAGGACAGTTTGTTTTGGGGGTGCTTAGTAATACATATAAATTATGTTCATGTTGTGCCTGTAATAAATCTCACACTAAAAAAGCAACCAACAACTCCATGTGCCGCACAAGGTGCCCTTTTTTTCCTCTTGAGCACCTGCCCCCCAAAATGTCTGTGCACGCCACTGGGTATGTACATCACTTTTGGGCAGAATTTGGAGTTGCACTTTCATGCAGTATGTGTTCAGTTCTTAAAAAAAGGTATTGAGTTGATAAACCTTGACTTTGGGTGAACAATAAAACAGGCTGCAGCTTGATGAGCTACTGAAGTGGAAGAATGCACTTAAGTGTCACAGACAAAAGCATTTGAAGTTGAAGTAATCCACACATGGAAACTATGGCCATGATGTGATGGTAAAACTAAGCCCAGAGCAGTCATCCTGATCCCTACAGCAAATAAAGTTAAAACTAAATGTTCACCCACCATTAAGTAGCAGTGAGGTGGAGATACGAGAAAGGCTTTTGCTAGAGAAACATTTAAACCTGAGTTAGACAGAATTGATGCTACCTTGCTTCTTATGCCTGAGTTGCATACTTACTGCACTGCTTTACGTTTTAATGTGTGTGTCAGTGCTACATTCATTATTCTGTATTATTTCTGAGCCATTAAGCAAACTCTCTGATTTTGTGTATCTCAAAATGTGTCACAATATCTTGTTTGCCTTACACTAATAGCTTACTGTATGCAAAGAATAATAAAAGAATGTTGCAAATATAAATAGAAATAGTGCTATCTGCCATTACTTTACAGCTAATTATGGGGCAGGCAGACAGTGTGCATTTTATATGCTGTATCCTACAGTCAATTTAGAGATTAAATAGATATTTCAATGAGAATTAACCTAAACAAAACATGTTTGTTGAGTACAATTAAAAAAAAGTGATGAAAGATGATTTAACAAAGGTCCCAAATAAAATACAATACACCTACAAATAAATATTTAGGACTACAGGCTGTGTTGCTGTTGATACAATCCATATATAACATCTTTAAATACAATAAGCCCTCAACATATGAGTTTTGCTTGCAACCATAAGTCATATATTGCAAATATATTATGAGCCCCATAACGGCCTGGTTTTAATGATGTACATATTTTTAAATAAATACATACTCTATGCATTTTATGAATTCTTTATTGTGGAAATTAGGATAATTTAGAAGCTCTCATTTGAATACACATAGCAGACAACTATACCAAAACACTTGTCAACAGCTTTGTTGTCCATGTGCCACAGATGCCTAGCAATTGACAATCCAGGATAAACAAATATCAGACTACCACTCAGTCTGGCAACCATCGGGCCACCTCAGCCACAAACAGTCTGTGATGCCTTTCAGATGATGGTGTGCAATAACATTAGATGCAAGCTACATATATGTTGACTGCAGCTACCTGCTGCCACTGTAAACCCAGTGTCTGTTTTCATTACCTGACAGTATAAGTTAAACCAGACTGGTATTTCCTGAATGCAGGCTTCCTTTTGTAGAAATTATTCATCTGAAGGATTAGTTAAGAGTAAGATTTAGTCATTGACAATGCCAATTTTGTGTTTTGGTTTAAAAGGTGAAATTCAGACCAATGACACAGGAATATTCACAATTTCAAACCTCTTTAAACCCAGTTTTGCTGTGCTTTAGGGAACATATAAATCCACATACACCTTCTAAAGGTGTATGTGGATTTATATGTTCCCTCTGATGCCTAAATACCACTGTGTAAGGAGGAAGTAGCAGGGTAGAGAAGCTAGGGCCCCTGACCAGGCCAGTGGGTGGGTGGCATGGATTCATAAATCAGGGTGCAGTGTTAATCTCTCTCAGGTATTGGAAAGCCAACCCTCAGTAAATATGTTGCCCCAGGATACAATGGGATTTAAAGGATTTCTGTCTCCAAAGAGAAATTAGGCTGGAGCTTCAGAAGTGAGCTAAATAGAAATGCTTGCTGGAGCATACCGAGATCACTGGGTGCTGCTGTCAGCTAGTAAACATTGTCTGAGAGTAGCCTCAGTCATTATTGTTGCAGCCGTTGCCAACATCTAGGGTGAGCAGACAGGTTGGCTAATGAAGAGCATCTTCTATGCCAATGATTAGTCAAAATAGGTTGGAGAAAAATATGAGAACTGTCAAATCTCACTGCTGGGAATGGGAATGTTTTCTTTTATTTGAAAAATGGCTATTTACAGTAACTTTGAGTTATGTCTTATCCAGTTTGTTTCTTGGAATTCTTTGAAAGAACAAAGTGCATTACAGTAATCCAGCTCTCTGCCTGTTTATATCTATATCTTTATCAATGCTCTGACTCCACTCTCAGGCCAATCCTTGTGAAGTTCCCCCAAATTATTGAATAAATTTTGCCTTAAATCTAATTAAATTTGTTTATGTATACATTTGTTTATATATACATTTAAAAACAACTTGGCCAAAGTGCTGCACTCAAAACAACAAATTACAATGGTTCAAATTTAAACACAATTAAAAACATTATGAAGACTGAATAAAACCATACTTCAACTCTCATGCTGTATTAAAAACCAGTATGTAGAAGAAACATGAACCAGATAAAGGGAAATGAAGGAGGAGCTGGTTCCACAGCTTAGGAGCTACAACTGAAAAGGCTGATCAGCTCTGTAGACCAGCCTGGACCTCAAACATCTAGAAGCAAATGATATCTAGATCGAGGAGATCTGGAGGGCACATAAGGCTGCAGGAAGTCACACAGGTATTAACAGGTAATAAAACTTTAAACAGAGTTACAGTAGTCCAGTTAGGAGCAAATGAAAGTGTGTATCAACCATTCAAAATAATTAAAAGATAAAAGTGGTTTCACTTGAGATAAAAGTCTCAGTTTAAAAGAAAAAAAACCTTTTTACTACAGAACCAATCTGTTTGTTAAGGTTAAAATTCAAATAAAGGATCACCACAAGATTTTTTATAAGAGATTTTACAAATGGCTACCTAGATCTGGAGGAGAAGAAGTGTTACAATTTTCACCAAAAGTGAAAACTGCAGTTTTATTTTCATTGAAGTTTAGAAAATTTGAGGCCATCCAAGATTTTTCCTCTGAGGCAGTCAAAAGATGAATGTGCTTCAACTTAAAATAGATCTGAGTGTCATCTGCATATGAATGAAATGAGATGTTAACATTTCTAAAGATCGAGCCTAAATATAAATATAACAGGTCCAAGAACGTTTCCTTGGGGAACTCCACATGTGAGGGGAGCTGAGAGGGAAACAGATTCTCCGAGGCTTAAGCAGAAACGTCTGGTGAACAAACAAAACTTAAACCAGTCCAGTGCAGAGCCTTCGATGCCACGCAAGTCCAGCCGTGGGATCAAAATATTGATCATTTAAAGTGGCATATAATGTGAAAAATCTTTGCAGAGTCAAACATTAATATAAACTTACTAGGCCTGTTAAAGAAGACAAGGAGAAAAAAAAGAGTGCAAGAGAGCAATTATTTATACTGTGGCAGCACCTTAAATAGGTTATCAGAGCATTAAGAATCCAATCTGACTGGTCTCCTTTAGCATGTCACCATGAGACTACTCACAATGTATACCATATCTTCAGAGAAAGCTGCACCTTAACCCTGGTGAACTGATCTGGGGGACTGAGTGCTTTGATAGGGACTAATCCCCCAGCATGTGTTTTGAGCGGGACTCAGAGTAATACACCAGAGAAATACATGAAGAAGTTAGGAACAAGTGCTGAGAGAGAGAGACTTCTGACAAATTGAAAAACGTGTTGATGTGGCATTGTCACAGTGATGAATGCTTTCAGACTGAGTCAAGATTGTATCCTAATCTGCATATGTGTGAGTGTAATGCCAGAGAGGTTAATGGGTCAGTACGTGTGTGTGTCTGTTGGTATTTTGGAAGGGCAAATTTCTCAGAGAAGCATATGGTATTTAGTTCAGTAAAAAAAAACAACAAAAAAAATGATTGGAACTGAGATGTGGTTAATTGCAGAAATTTGCCAATTTGGAATTCAGAGTCTACACTGAGAATACCGGCAGATGTTTGGACGCCTAAGGTAAAAAAAAAAAGGTTGACTTATAAATTTATGTTTCCCAGGTGCACCTAAGAATACAAGTATAACATGTAAATCAAACCATATATTTTTTTCCTGATAAAATTAATAGAGTACTATATCTGTAAGTGTAGAATTAACTGTATTTCTTTCTAACAAGAGCAATTGTTTGTGCGGTGGTTAAAATGTTATTTATTTATACTTAAAACAATTTTTTCCAGTTTCAACCCAAATAAGGGACAAAATAACATTGATCTGTGGCTGTAAGTTAGAAATGACTTTCCCTCAACACATCATAAGAAATTGTGATATTTTGGTAATTTGGTATTCCTGACAGCCTGATAGATAAAGCTGGTCAAGAGTTTTGAGGATCGGGCTTGGAGGCTCCTGTACCTTTTCCCTGAGTGCAGGAGGCTCAAGTGGGATGTGAGGGGTGTCACCAGGGAGGGCAAAGTGGAGCTGATGATCCTTCTGGCTGTGTTCACTATACACTGAATTATCTTTGAATAGGTGGCAGTGTAGCCTCTGTACCACACAGTAATGTAGCAAGTGATGACACTCTCAATGGTGCCCCAGTAAAAGGAACACATGATAGAGGGGCGGTCTCTTGCTCTCCTCAGTCTGTGGAGAAAGTAGAGGCGTGTTTGAATCTTTTTGGCCAAACACGCATTGGTGTTGTGATTCCAAAATTGGTCCTTGGAACTGGGCTTTACCAGAAACTTGGTGCTGCTCAACCTCTCCACAGCAGCACCGTCAGTGGTTATTGAGGGATGCTGTGCACCAGTAGTGGGCCTCATAGTAGTGGGCACCAGTCGTGGGCCTAATAATTGTTGGTGATGAGGTCCACCGCAGTCATGTCATCTGCAAACTTGATGATGTGATTGGTGCTGTAGGTGGACATGCAGCCATGGGTCAGCAGTGTGAAGAGCAGCGGACTAAGCACACACCCCTGCGGAGCCCCTGTACTCAGCGTGATGGTCTTGGAGGTGTTCCTCTAAGACCATATTGTGGCCTCCCTGTTAAAAGTTTCTGCGCCCAGTTGCAGAGAGAGGTTTTAAACTTTGTGCTAAAAACATGCTAACACACGAAACAAAGAACTGACAATAACTAATTTGTTTGCTCTACCATTTGTCCTGCGCAATAACTCAGAAACCCTCAATGTAATTTTGACACAACTTGGTGGAATGAGACATCTCACTGCTGGATTCAAGTATTAAAATGACACTAAATGGCTGAAGGCAGATCAACAATTAAGGGTCAACAGTGCTGACATTTCTAATCGTGACAGGTTGACAAGGACCTCAAGTCATACAGGGCAACATGTTTACTGTGGTTATTTAACGGAATATGCAGCTTTAACACTTGGACTGAGTTTCGAAACCTGCAATATTATTACAGTATACTGTTGATGATTGTTACCATTGTACAACTAACATTATTTGCTTGTACTTTAGATCTGCATTATTTTTTACATGGAGGAGATGTTGGAATAATATTCCCTTATCAAGTACTATTCAGCCACTTTGTATGATTTCTGTCTTGGTTGTTACAGAAACCCATAATCATGTGTTAAGGGAAAGAGCAGCTTAATACTAGAAAATACATTCTTTGAACAGCTGAACAGATTTTTCTAGATCTCAGTAAAACTTTGTATCTACAAAGACAAAATAATAGATGAGCATAATTTTTATAAGAATGAGAAAACTGTGTGTTTGTTATTATGTTTTCTAAATTCATAATTACGAATTACATACATATATGTAGATGCCTAAATGTCACTCCTGTCTTATATACTGTTGAAACACTCATAATACATCATTTAAATTTAAGATCACAAGTTGCACAAAAAGTAATTGAACATGCAAAAAAAATAAAAATAAACTGTACTTAAATAGCTAAAACAATCAAGCGCATTCATTAAGCAGAAGAAAAAATGTGTTTTTATTTGATATTTGAAATTATGATTAGTCATATTATGTATTTGAATAATAAATTAGTGATTCAATGACTGTGTAAGTTTAGTAGCATGACATCCTAATTACCCATCATGCAATATGTGCCTTGTGTTTCATACTTTCTTATGAAGGTACAGTATGTATCTTTAAGTTACTATTGTTTAAGCATCACCTTTCAATGTATTTGATACTATATGATGTTACCGTCAGCTTTGCCAGCCTACCACAGATTTTTGGACATCCATTGCAGTAACTCAGAAATAACTGATCTCATGTGATGCTGTTAAGACGCTTGTTTAGCACCGATCAAGATTCAGTCACCTCAACGTGCTTAACGGTTGCAGTAGATGACATGGCAGATAAGGTTGCTATATTTCTCCAATTAATTCAGCTTAAAATTATTTGGGCACATGGGTGGCCCTCGCAGATTGTCTAGCACGGTGGGACAGAACATTCCTATGTGAACATTCCTATGTGTAGCTTTAGAGTTCTGTTGTACTGTGTCCATTTGGGATTATTCTACAATGTTTGCCATTAACACACTCAACTGGACAGGGTTTAGGCTACACAGGCTTATTATATATTCACTACTATAACACACAGTATGTTTAGCTTAGTGTCACAGTGTTATGATTTGGGGTTGTTTGGTTTTTGGTTTTGGGTTTTTTCTTTATATGTTATTTCATAGTTAAAGTTTTGATTCATGCTTCTGTGTATTTTTCTGGTCATATTTTTTAGTCTTGTTCATGTTTTGTCAAGTTTGGGTTTTGGATCTGGTCATGCTTTAGTTTCATGTTGTTCTAGTTTCTGTTAGTTTGTACTCAAGAGTCTGTTTTGCTCCAGCCACATTTGTTCTGTCTGTCAATTATCTTTATTCAGTTCACCAAGCTCCAAGCTAATCTGTCTCCTTGCTTCACCTGGTTCTCGCTCCATAAATACACACCTGCTCAGTTACACGTTGCGGAAACATTTTCAAATCATGCTCAAGTCTTGCTTTCTGGATCATGCTCATACCTTGTTTTCTAGATCACGCCATGCTTGTCTCACCAGCCTGTTTATTGTTTTGCTTCCTGCCTCCTCCTATGAGTGAGTTTTTGTTTTTTGCTCATTAAATCCTTTCTTCACTTACCGTCATACTGCCTGCTAGTCTGCATTCTGGGTTCCTCCGTTGCTCAAGTCCTGACACACAGCCACATTACCACCTTAAACACACACTGAATTTTGATATGACAATCCCCGTGTCATCCCCAAAACTCTGCTCATTTATAAGACCACATACCAACGTTACTAAACATTATCTAACATCATTGTTTTATTTACTTTGGTGCTTCTTTGACGACTTGACCATTTCTTTACATCTCCAAATTGTACAACATCCTCCGCTTTTAGTCCGGTCCGCCGCTCCTGGACACGTTTCCATCTAAACTGGAACAGCTGTTCACAAACCATATAGAGTATCAGACTGTCAGGCCTTAATGTGATGTTTCATCTTACATTGGAGGTGAGCGTCTATTAATCAGATACCGATTTCTGCTGTCTCTCGTTCACATGGTTCTTGCCATAATTAACGTATTACCTTAACTTCCGTTTTTAGCACAACCTCTGCTTTTTGTTGTTGTGTTGTGGTTTTTGTTGTTGTGTTGTTGTTATGATTTGGAGTTAATTGGTTTTTGGTTTTGGGTTTTTCCTCATATGTTTCTCACAGTTAAGGTTTTGAATCATGCTTCTGTTTATTATTTTCCAGGTCATGCTTTAGTTTTTGTCTTCTAGTTCATGTTTTGTCAAGTTAGGTTTTTGGATATGGTTATGCTTTAGTTTCATGTTTTTCTGATTATGTACCTATTAGTTTGTATCCCTGAATTTCTGTTTTGCTCCAGTCATGTTGTGTTCTGTCCTGTCTATCAATTAACTTTATTCGGTTCACTTGCACTAAGTAAATCAGTCTCCTTGTTTCACCTTGTTCTTGCTCCATATATACACCTCTGTTCTGTTCATTCCTCGCGGAAACATTTCGGATCATGTCACTCTGTTGTTCAGCCAGTTCATGCTGTTCATGCCAAGCCTTTCCATGCCTGTATTTGCCACCACCTTCTGAAGTAAGTTTCATTTATTAAACCATTTCACTTACCATCATTCTGTCAGCTCGTCTGCATTCCGGGGTCCTCCGTTACACCACACCCGATAGATGTGGCTTTTGTTGGTGTTTTGTGGCTTTTGTTGTTGTGTTGTGGCTTTTGTTGTTGTGCTGTGGCTGTTGTTGGTGTGTTGTGGCTTTTGTTGATGTGTTGCATTCCATTGACCTTTCTGGGAATTTCTGAGAATATCGGACTTTCAGTCAAAGATTGTCTGGTGATGGTAGGAAGGAAAAAAATGAAAGAAAAATTAGATGGTGACACTACAACAAACATAACTTATTCCATCCTTACACGGCAGCACACATACCCTGTGCTTCAAAATGCATGATGTATACATAACAGGAGAACATCATGAGCAACACATATTGATCATATGCGTGACATATCTGGATGTTTTACAAAGGTTTCTTCATGTTGTAACCTAAATAAGAATTTTTTTTTTTAAGGTACGCCAACACATAGCAATAAAGGAAGCATTGTGACAGCAGCTTAAGAATGATGACTTTATACTGAAACAACTATTAATAGTGCAGACTTTGAAAATAACAACATA
This sequence comes from Girardinichthys multiradiatus, assembly GCF_021462225.1. Classification (NCBI taxonomy): domain Eukaryota; kingdom Metazoa; phylum Chordata; class Actinopteri; order Cyprinodontiformes; family Goodeidae; genus Girardinichthys; species Girardinichthys multiradiatus. The sequence goes on from NC_061797.1 coordinate 20,026,022, forward strand.
TTCAGAGCCAATAACATCAACTTCACACTCAAACATAATAATTACAGTTTGTGAATTAAAAGCTTTTATGTATCACTAAAAATCTGTATCTGAACCTGGGGAAAAAACGTTTTCACTGATGATAAGAAATGCAAGCACCATGAAACTAGGTCTTTAGTTTCATGTTAAATTCCATCTTGTCTTATTTGTAAGGCTTCAGTTCATGAGGTATACATGGATCAGATATTACATTTTTATTATAGAAAGTCAGTTTGTTTATATCTTACCTGCATACTACCTACATTTTGATGCAGTACAATAGTATGTATTATGGATTAATGTGACTGATTCAATACTGTATAGTACCATGATGCATATATTCTGACATGCCTAAATTTACCACATAGATAGCAAAATTAAGAGATCTACATTCGAACTATTTGTGCTTTTAGAGCGAAAAACAGTCTGATGTTTAACTGAGAAGCTAGCCACAGAGCTTAAGTAGGTATCAGTGCTATTTATTATACAGGGATTGAAATAACCTGGTACAACCTTAGCACACTTCTAGTCTAGAATAACAGAGGTGTGCAGTTTGTAGCCCACAACCTTTTATCTTCGTTAAGGCATAGTATTTTTTTTATAATTTGAAAATCCCTAGGACAGCTTGGTTTGGAGATACCAATGAGATCCCTTCTTCACTCCACTTTTCAAGAGAAACCATTGGGGTTTTTCTGCATTACAAGTAACTTAATTTGGCTTTTTCTACTATATGGCTGTTATCACTATGATTAAAGTGCACTACATTTTTGTCCGTAACTCCCTTATATTGATTAAATCTAAATGCAACCATCATTAATTACTAAATGTAAAAGCATTTTAGGGACCTTGGAGAGTAGACCACAAAAAGCGAAAGGTTCAAGTTTGTTTTATTAAAACCTGCCAAATTTATATTTGTATATGACATGTTAGGGTAAATACAAGCTTGGGTATGTGTGTGTAGGAAAGGAGACTGATATTTGTGTACTCCGTAGAGACCTCAGATGGGCACAACTAATAAGAGACCAGAAAGAAAATATCACGTTGAAAATAGATGGAGGGATGACAGGTGAAGTCAAGGTGAGCTGACAGGGTGAGATGTAATCACTATGAGAGGAGAATGCATACTGATCCTGCAAGTGATAGAAGGGAAAAGGTCATTGACAAAATAAAGCAAGTTTCAGAGGAGAAAAGATTGCTCAAAATCTGCCTCTCCAAGAAGGCATTCACACAGTCAAAACAGAGTGACAGATTTGTCCAAAAGTGGACAGTTTGGTGGTATTTGTTACTCGTTTACTCTTAATTTACAGTTATTAAAGCTTAAGAGGACAGTTGGCTTTATTACTTGCAATCTGGTAGTGAAAAGACACGTGTGAGTAAAGAGAAGGATTGAAGGATGCCTTTAATACAAATGGTGATCCGCAACTGAATAAAACACTCATATAATACGTTTCCCCTGAGATAAGCTGGAGTTCATACAACTATACATGCAGCTCCATAAATGTCAAGATCAAGTTTTGCTTTGCACAAGATCATGCTGTGACAACCTTTAATTACAGGAATGCACTGAGCTCCTAAACATTAGAGGTGCAGGGTGAGAACGTGCAGTTCCCAAGCCGAGCTTTTAGCTGTCAGTCATCATCACTCAATCCAAGCAGACCGACAGCTGATTGACAGTATTTTGACTCAGCTGATGCCATGGCTGTTACGCCTACACTTTGAGCTGCAGCATTTTGGAAGGGAGCTGCAAAATCTGTCATATAGTTCCCTCTCTCTGCATGTTATCCACACCTTAGAGCTCTGCATGCATCACCCCTCAGACCATGTCACCATCTGCAGCTGGTATGTTGTTGTTTGACTGAAGGAGAACAACATTAAACTAAAAAAATGTAGTAAATGATCAAGCTGCCAGTTATTGGCCTTGCGAAGCAATGCATAACCAATAGCCTCTAAAACAAAACTGGGTTTGTCACTTACTGACTAAAAAAAGTCAAAATAAAGAATTTCCCTGCGTGTGCCCTTGTTCATCTGAAAACAAAAACAATATTTTGACATTCACATCTTTTCATCTTTACATCTGGATAGGCCCGTTCTTGTCTCTGTTCACCTCACAAATGAAAAAGGCATGTGACTTTGTTTCTCACAACCTACTTTTAGTCAAATCAATGTATTTAATTTTCTTCAACAAAACTATGTTTCTTACAGTTTTGTTTTTGGGTTGTTTGTTTTTTTTTTTTTTGTTTTTACAAAATATGCTTGTTATAAAGATTTGTTTGTGTGTGCATGTGCATGTGTGTGTGTCTGGGGGACTGGATGATGTTGCTATCCTTAGCTGCTGTCCCTCATACTGGGTCCTACCTCAGCTCTAACATTTTGAGCTAATCCCTGGAAATGTCACTGAAAGCTTGGCAAGGCATTTGTTGCTTACTGGTGTGGAATTTGCCACTAGGTGAGAGTGATTCCTTTTAATCTATCCGCCATTACAAGCTGCAATTCTGCATGGTAGACAGAGTGACTCCGATAAAGAGTTTACACTACAAGTTACTGAGGGCAATCCTTCAGTGGCTGAAGTCAAACTTTTAACTTAAAAATAAGTCAGCATATTCATCTGAAATTCAGAAAAAAACAGTAGCGAGTTGTTGATTTATTTTTTTATTAAACTATATGAACAAGACATAGCTTGTTATTTAAAAAAAAAATATATACAATTTTGCACATACCTCTACTTTTTACTTACTATTACTTTTAAAATTGTGTTATTTGTGCTTGTGATACAGATAAATATACTTTTCTGATTTGTAATTTGTAATTTTTTAATTACATGTAAAAGAAAATAGAGCTTCCCATGATGATGCTCTTTTTAACATTATAAAATCAGTTAGATTCCCATTCAGGACCAATATTATTTTAATGAATCAGCCTAAAATATAAAGTAGCAATAAAGACAAAACACGCACTGAAGAAAGCTATTATATTAAGAAAGTAATTAGAGATCCTGTTTGCATTTTGCCACAAGCAAAGTAGGCAACTCTGCAAACATGCAGAAAAAAAGGCTATTTTAAAATAAGACCAAAATTGAAATAGAAAATTCAAAGCAAAACTGTTTGAATTACATGCAAAAACATTATTTGAGGTGGCAAACTAACTCTGCACATCACCCTAAACAAACCACTCTCAAAGTTGAGCTTGGTGATGACAACATCATGCATTGGGGATATTTTCCTTCAACTGAGACAGGGAACTGGTCAGAGTTGATGTAAAGGTGGATAGAGTACAGGACACTACTGGAAGGCTACAACATAGGAAAGCCCAAATGAGGATATTCTAAGATATGCTTTTTTCCAACTTGATTACCAAAGAAAAATGCTTTTTATTATTATACATGAAAGTCATTGACTTTGTAAGTCATTTATAAACCATGTTGTAAGCTTTTCATAACCCAGTTCTGCCCAACCTACTGTTCTCTTTTTCTTTTATGATTTATTCTCAATAAAGCTGTTGACTTCCCTCTTAAAAATCCACTTCCTTTCTTACATTTTTCCAAAGATCAAATTAATATCTGTTTCTTCTTCATAGATTTGATGGTATTCAGGTGTTAACAAGAGAAGTTAGAGCACTAGCATCACGTGCCAACTTGTAGTCATAACTTTGGATACATAAGCTGTATCCAAGAAATATAAGAAATAAAATGAAAAGAAATCCATGCATTTCTGTGCCAAACTGTGATAGTACAGAGCAAACCAGTATAGGCAGCTGGCAGGCACAGCTCCTACTCATCTTTCTTCGCTCTACCTTGGCACCTCAGTTCTCTCCTTGGCAGAGATGAGAGCTCATTGTGTGTGTCTGACTTTGTAATTCTCGTACTGAGGAGCTGAATTGAACATGTATGTATGCCTTTACACCTGTCCAGAGCTGGTTCAGTCATGAGTAAAACTCCTGTAATTTGCACTTGAGCCTTTCCACTGACAAGCTGTGTTGTAATATGGGATTGAAATTTGATCCCTCTGAGTACTGTGGTTTAGTCAGAGCTTAGTGTGTGTTGTTGCAGCATTCATGTGTGCATAGAAGTAAGACTGATAACCAAACTTTCAAGTCATAGGGAGAATAAATTTGGTTATTTATGTGCAACATCAAGTATTTAATCTTGTTATTAATGCAAGAACCTTTTAATTTACATATTACGTATTGCCTTGTTGTTTTATTATTTAGAAAACCTACTAAATTCAGCTATAAGTACATCTAAATGTGGAATTAAATGTTTAATTGGCTAGTATATAGCAGACATACTCTTGAGGAAGACAAAAGTGGTCAATGTCAGGACTCTGCCACTGTTTTTCACTACACGCTGTCACAACCTGCCCACTTGCTGGCTCTCTGATATATGAGGAAGTCAGGCAATGTGGGAGTAAGCAGCTCCAAAGAGTCCTTAGACCTGTCACCCAGGGCACATTATTGGCACTCCATACTGAGATCTTATGGTACTTGATACTCTAGGGTGAAAGAATAGCATAAATTCACATTAAGTGCTTAATGTATATTCAGATGTTTTTCTTCATTTAAAAGCTGCTTTAAAACTTTCAAAATGAATTCTACTTGGGCCTTTATACTGTTAAAAATGTATATCAAAAGACAGTAAAATTTCATTGAGTAGAATTTCGTTATGCACTCACAGCAAGTTTAACTGCTTTACAGCTTAAACTCTCAATATCAGTGGAAGATGTTAACTTAAAAAGTTAATGTTTGAAGTTCTAATGCATATTCCAAACCACATTAAAAATCTGTCCAGATTTTCCTTTAATATGGCAGCAGCCAATAGGCAGAAAGCTTTCTGCGCACTGTTTCAGTCCCTGGTGAGTTAATTAATATTTAGATTTGTCCACTGCCTCAAACTCTGCCTTTAGGCATATATTAAATTATTATGAGTATGGTCAGAGGTACCAGTGATAATACAGTGTGTTATCGCATGTGCATTTAGTAATATGATTGCCCCACAATTTGCCAATCAAAGAGTTCCACACAAATTAAAAAGGGAGCGATACATGGCAACTGACATAAACAAAGTCAGCATTAAACTGAAGAAGAAACATTTAACATTTGTTTGTTTTCCCTTTTATTTAGATAAGCAAGTGTGCAGAGCGTTGCCTTTGGCAGCCAGAACCTAAACACCCATAGCTTTTACAATCTCCACAATTAGAGCCAGTCCTGTGAGGTATCTGACAGCGTGACCAGGAGGTGTACGCTTCCTCACGCCGAACACAGTACAACTAAACGCGCGGCAGCCATGATAATTAGTGCTTCTAGCCAGGAGCTCCTCAGTGGCATCTCACCCCCGCACTGACCCAGGGAGATTGGAAAGAGGCCCAGTGGCTCCCAAGAGACCGAGCCTGTCAGGTCCGTCACTTCTCCCGCGACACAGGAGTGAGCGGAGGTGTTTTAAATGCCAAACAGGACACACATGCCGGACCTATCGGCTCTGCCTCAATACAAAGCTTGTCTGTCTGCATAGCGTCCCTACTTTGTAGACCCTGATGCACAGCTGAGTTTTATTTCATTGTCTGGGGCCACTTAACCAGCAAATAAAAAAAAAGTTTTGTTAGGATTATGATTATTGATTAATTAATATCTATCACGAATAATAATTTAAAATCATAATTTGAGATAAATAATTTCTTAACCAAAAATTCTTATTTATGAATCGAAGTCAGAGATGTCCTCTGGTGTTGTAATTGTGGCTCAAAGCCCTTGATGATTACAATTAATACATTCTCAGTAATAATTGATAACTACTACTAGATGTCACTGTTTAATCAACCATTTCACCGAAATGTGGGGAACTTTGACCTTATTTAGACTGACAAATAACTCTTGCTCAAAATAAACGCAAACGCTTTATCTTTATCTACGTGAATATTTATTAAATCAACAGCCTGATACACCTCGCTATTCCAATTCAAAAATATTCACCTAATCAAACATGCAAAGTTCTACGTAAAAGGTAAAATATCTAACTAAACAAAATAAAACAGCATTGAGTGTGTATGAAATCAAACCACCAGTTATGGCAGTTACAAGAGAAAATACAAGAGAAAAATGGTGCTGACGAAGCTGCAGGGTGCGGCCCCCAACAGGCGCCATGTATCATAACCCCTCCCTCGAAGTTAGAACTCAGAGAGACAAAGCGCAATAAAACTTTTTCCACAACCAGTAGCAGGGAGCAGACAAAGAAAATGGTAGAGTTTCACCCTGAGGTTGTAGCAGTCCAATTTAACAGGTCACCTGCGTTTAGATTTTCACACAGTAAAACACACTTGCAAGACTCGGCGGCTGGAACTTTTCAAAATAAAGTGCATTAACCTTCTTCCAGCACAGCCAGGAAACGGGATAACTACGGACTTTCTGTGATGCCACTACCCAAATAAAAGCACAGCTGTTGCTAATCCGCCCTCTTCCATACGGCCTTCGAAAGGGACCGGATAGGGGAGACAAGCGCGCTGATGTCTCTTTGCTGGCAAACAGACAAACTCTTCAACTGGATCCAAGGATGTCATACGATCATCGATCATATGCAAAGATATGTACGAATGAAATACTGTCTGTGTATCCGGTATTTTCATTCATGAACGGGGAAATTAAGGTGTAAGAGTTGCTTACTTTCTCTGTGAGGCCTTCAGATGCAAACTGTCCCAGAGAAGTTCCCTACAGAGACGCGGTCTCTATGAAGCCGAGCGGAGCGGTCTCCCAGTCGAGAAGGAAGACAACAGAGACTGCACCTCCGTGTTCACCCTTGTGGTCAGCGGACAGGACGGGCCGCCCAGCTACAGCTCCGGAGCTAACCCTTTTGTTCACAGAGCGAACGCACCTTCGACCCCACGCAAAGCTACCGAGCTAACCGCTTGTTGACTGTTGACGTTTCCTCAAACTTCGCCCCTTGGACAACATTTCCTCACCATGGTCAGAAGTTAGGGTTTGGGCAGATTAACAGTTAGGATGAAATAATCTGAACGTTTTTATTCTATGAAGTTTGGTTTTGTTTGTGTGAAACTCGGCTATCTTAGTGCTAGCAGGCTATCTGTAGCACACGTATATGTTCTGTGTTTGTGTGTTTTTAAGTTAAGTCAAACTGTACTTGAAGGGTGATTTTAAACACAGAAGATTGCTCGTGACGCGCCGTCCGCGCTTATGCATTTTAACCCTTTTATTAACCCTGGTATTTTAAAGGTATGTGTTGATTCTGGTGCTAAGCTGTTAGCTTCTTTTGTTAGCTCAACTGCTAGCCGATAAGAACTCATGCTTGTTACCAAAGAGTATTTAACAGAAAGGTTGTTAGTTTTCAAGCTAGTGAATAATAGTTTCTAAACATCATTTACTAGATTTGATAACCAAGTAAACACCATTAAACCCAATTTCTCCAAAAAGATTTGGCTCTTTTCCAAAATACTCCCTTAATAATATTTCTTCTAAGATTATTTCAATAAATAAAGGCAGCTAATTAGACTGTCAGGTTCAAACAACCTAAAATACTTATAATCATCACAAAAAGAAGAGAAAGACAAATAATTTGTTATTTTACTCGCTGCGAGGAGAACGGACAGAGATGTGCTTTCAGTTACAAATCTCCTACCACTCTGAAAACCATCTGTCCGCACCTCTCTTTTTATTATCTTTGGGGGTTCCCTAGTTACAATAAACATTGCTCTCTAAAGGATGGGAAAAATAGCTGCAACGTAAACAGGTCATAAACACCATTATCTTGTAACAACACACTTCCACAATCTCTCCCATCTTAAGATCATTGTGTCTTCTACTCAGCACAATCAGCCACCCTCTTTATGACCTCCTCAACTGTGACTGCTTCCTTCCCAGCTCCACCATTGATCCTTGCCTGCAGACAAACTCATCACATCCTTATTCACACATACAGCATGAAAGGTTATAAAGATCAAATTGTAAAGTTAATAGAAAAGGAAAAAATATAAGATAAATCTATATACAATTATTCCAACATAGACAACATTGAGAAATGGTCATCCAGAGGGTTGGTTTTATTTTATCTGATCTTGCATTGTGAATGTTTGTCTAAACGTTTGCTGATTATTGCCTAAGTTAGTTCCAAGACTAACTTAACTTAATTTCCAGATTCTTCAAGATAATCCTTGGTTCTCAAACATAAATAACATTACATGGTAATGTTGCATCACTCTTTTGGTCATGGTTTTCAATCATCTTTAATCAACTTATTTATATTGTACATAGCCTATTAGTCTTCCTTATTCTTTAATTCTACTTGGTAGTTTAGTTGGATTGTTTTAGCATAGTAAAGAGTTTGTTGATTGAAATATGTTTGACTTTGAGTTGACTTATTTTTGTTAATAAATTCTTGTATTTTAAGAAATTGTGTGAATTCATTCCATGTGTGTGCAGAGTTTTGCTGTTCAATAATGTCGGAGCTCGTCTCACACCTTTCTATTTTGTCCTAATACCATCGCCTTTCTGGGCTGGTATTCACAGGACAACCATTAACAGACCGAAATATTATTTGATAAAAATTTTAAATATTAATATTAAATATTAAATAATATTCTCAGATTAATAATCACAACATCGGTAAAGTGAAATTTCTGGCCTTCCTATTCCAAAAACTTCTTTCATGAATTTTCTTTCTTGTTGGCCAACAGGGGAGAATTAATGAAAGTGTACGTGGGATTTTCTTCTCCAGAATGATGCTCCAGTTGCGTGGTAACCGCGTCTTGTTTTCCAGCGTGAAAAGCCAGAATTAAAGTGTGCTCATTTTACTATATAGTCCACTGTGACGTCAGAGCTGCGACGCCCCCATCCTATCAGCCGCGGTGCCCACTGGGATTTGTAGTAGCGGACTATCCTGGGGTACAAAATGGCCGATGACGCTGGAAGGCATAGTGGCGTCCAGCAACGTACAAATGGTCCAATATTCATTAAACAAATGGTCCAACAGTTTAAATGCCAGTTTTATTGGCTTGACTGTTCTGAAGTCCTAGCGTGGGTAATTGTAACACCTAATTGTGAACAAATGTAAACATCTAGAGTACATTTTGACTGTGACTGTACTTGATAATATAGATTTTTGATGCTATAACTTGAGGAGCATATTGGGTCATTTTATTTCATGTCTTCCTTTCTTTGCACTTACATCTATGTATGTTTAGAACACAAGTATGTCAGAAAGACAGAAAGATCACATTAGACAGACATGAATGGTGACTAGAGATCACAATGGTGGCTGCACTAAATCTGTGCTTAGGTGCATAAGATTGTTTGCACGGCGTTTGTTCTTACTCTGGCACAAAGCTCAAAGTGATGAAATTAATATTTTATGGGTTTTATCAAGGGCTTGCACTTCAAATATCTCTCAAGTGACTGAAAGGTAAAGATGCACATGCTTTCTAAAGAAAATATTTTAGGCATCTGTAACAAATATGTATCCATTTAATTTAAATACCTTTGTTCATGGAAAATGTCCACGCTGGAAAAATACTCTATTACTGCATTTATTACTTGCTGCATAGGGCACAAATCAAGCCCCTTCTATTACTTTTGCTTTTATCCTCTTGTTGTTGTTTTTTTACAGTTAAAGATAAGTTTACACTTATGCTTTCATTAGAAACAACAAAGGTAAAAAAGCAAGGTAAAAAAACAAAAACGGTGTCTTTGAGTGTGATAGAAATAGATATGATGACAGATATTGTGCAAGAAATTTATGAAGTAAGAAGCATCATTGTCAAGATCTTTCAAACCTTGACTAAAGAATCCTTTCTTTCGCTTGAAGTGTCAGATCATTACAGACATACCCCGGATATAGCATGATTTAAAGAAATCACACATAGTGATGTGTTTTTTCCCCTGAGCTTCCATTACACGCTTGAGACAAATGTGTGAATTTGTTTTTAACATGCGCACAAATACAAATTAGTGCTCACAGTGTAGTGTAATGCATATATCTTCCATTCACAGCTATGAGTCAGTCAGTGCTGAAAATGAATACACAGTGGTTACATCTCTAGTTTATGAGTGTGACCTGATACATTTTATTCAACTGACAAATTGTATGCTCGTTTCTTTTTTTCCCTTTTAAGTAAACACACTTTCTAAAAGAAATTTAGTTGTGATTTAAGATTTTTCTTATTTTAATATGATTGGTAATCTAAATGTTATTTAAAAAAATGAAAAATTAAGCCTTTAAGGTTTTAGATCTGTGTTTTCTCCGGTTACTCCGGCTTTCTCCCACACTCCAAAAACATGACTGTTAGGATAAATGGTCTCTCTCAATTGCCCTTATGTGTGAATTGGTGGGTGCATAGCTGATTGTCATGTGTGTCTCCGTGTTGCCCTACAATGGATTGGCGACCTGTTCAGGGTGTAGACCACTGGAGATAAGCACCAGCTCCTCCGTGATCCAGTATGGTAGAAGTAGGTATAGAAAATAGATAGATGGATGGTTTTGAATCTTGGTGCTTAGTAATCATTTGTTACAAAATAATGGGGTAATAAAACAAGCTTTCCTTAGGTCTTTATTATAGGTTATGTACACTTATAGATTTGACCTTTTTTTGCCTTTAATCAAACACATTTTAATATCTGACCAAGATAGCCTAAGTAAATATAAAAGGCAGTTTTTAAATGATGATTTTGTTTGTTGAGGTAAGAAGTATCCAAACCTACCAGCACCATGTGACAATGTAATTAACTGCTGTTTTATCAAATCATCCAGTAATTGTCATTACCTAAATTGTTTTATTTCATTTTTACCACACATAGCCATTCTTGATCACTGCCCAGCCTGTAGAATCAAGAAATTCCTTAAAATAAAACCTGTCTGTAAAATGCTAATAGATCTCAGAAAGCAACATCTCATGTACCGATATAAAGAGATTTAAAAACAGATGAGAAAGTAACTCAATGAAATCTATCAGCTTGGAAAGAATTACACAGCTAAGTCTCTGGGCACTCATGTGAACCAATCTGAAAGCCATTATCAACAAAGAGAGAAAATTTGAAACAGTGGGAAAGCTTCCCAGGAGTAGCCATCCTACCAAAATGATTCCAAGAGAACATCCACAAAAAATCCAAAACACCTAAAGCACTGCTAAGCAGCATAAACACTGAAGGTTCAATGTTCATGATTTGGTAATAAAAAGATTGGGCCAGAATGTCATAGACATTATCTAACAGTCATTGAACTAACACAGCAGTGGTGGTAGTGTGATGGTCTGGGGCTGCTTTACTGCGTCAGCACCTGGACAATTTGGCAGAATTGGTGGAAGCATTAATTCCGCTCTATATCAGGATGACCTGAGGAATTTTGTCTGGCCATCAGTTTATGACCTTGAAGTGCAATCACACTTGTGTTACTGTATGCAGTTGGAAAATATTTCAAAGAACACTAGTTAGTTCATTCTGAATGGCTCAAAATCTGACTGAGATGCTGTGTTGAGATGTTCAAAAACTGACCAGTGTGGGCCAAACTTTCTGCACAGCAATGTAAAACACTGCCAGTCATCACAAATGCTTGATAAAATTTGTTGCCAACAAGGGTGGCACAATCAGTTATTAGGATAAGAGGGCAAATACCTGTTTTACATAAGGACAAGTTGGTTTGGATAGCTCTTTTTAGTTAGATAATGTAAGCACTATATTACAACTGTAATTTGTTTTAGTCAGGCTATCTTTGTGTAATATAAATATTTTATTTATGATTTGAAACCTTTGAGCCTTGTCAGAAAACATCTGAAAAGGCCCACATCTATTTTTACAACACTATATGTACTCTACTAGTAACTTTTGTCACTAACAAATTGCTATTCTGAATTTGTTATTTAATTTATGTACATTATAGGATCTAACAAGATGTCAGAATACAAAAGTTAGAAATTTTTTTTTCCCTGTCAACTTCACACTGCAAAGCTTAGATAGGGTCTGAACTAACAGATGTTTCAGTAAAGCTGATAACAGTCCAGTGAATACACATCCAGCAAAGAGCATGAAGCTGACATTTTTTAAAACTTTGTTTTTCTCTGTCCTATCACTAAGTATGCTACCATGCATATGTAGTGTAGTGAAATGCAAAAACATTCATCATTGGAGAATAAACTGCATGTTATCAAACATTTGACACATCCGGGGTTCTACCCTGTATGAATCTTTACTTTTCCATGGTCAAACCCTAGTAAATGCTCCTAAAACTCTAACCATTTTCTGTATGATCAAGCTCACTCCTCTAAAGCTTTTTATATTGAAAACCTTTCATTTATTTCACATGCCATTTGTTAATTTAGTTATCTCAGTGTTGTCTGTAAGTAACCCTACTCTGATTAATATTAAGATCAGGGTTCTGTAGGAGTCAAAATGTATTTTGCAGAAAAGGAAAGCTGGCATTTTATCAGCACATCTCACTGTGACATCATTTATTTATCTTAAGAAAATACAGAATACATAGATTAAAAGGTCCAACTACACCATCAGTTGTTTAAAAAACAATGTTGATATGAGACATTGTTTTGGTGGACAAATATAACACCTATGGTATCATTGCTCAACAGAAGTATACCAACAAATACTTAAACTTCCTTTATCTCCAAGAAAATAACACACATTACATTCAAGTACAAACACATACTGATTGTAATGTAAAAAAGCAAACTTTCAAATATACACTGCTCAAAAAAATAAAGGGAACACTCAAATAACACATCCTAGATCTGAATGAATGAAATATTCTCATTGAATACTTTGTTCTGTACAAAGATGAATGTCCTGACAACAAAATCAGACAAAAATCATCAATTGAAATCAAATTTATTAACCAATAGAGGCCTGGATTTGGAGTCACACACAAAATTAAAGTGGAAAAACACACTAGAGGCTGATCCAACTTTGATGTAATGTCCTTAAAACAATTTAAAATGAGGCCCAGTATTGTGTGTGGCCTCCACGTGCCTGTGTGACCGCCCTACAACGCCTGGGCATGCTCCTGATGAGACGGCAGATGGTCTCCTGAGGATTCTCCTCCCAGACCTGGACTAAAGCATCTGCCAACTCCTGGACAGTCTGTGGTGCAACGTGACGTTGGTGGATGGAGCGAGACGTGATGTCCCAGATGTGCTCAATCGGATTCAGGTCTGGGGAACGGGCGGGCCAGTCCATAGCTTCAATGTCTTCATCTTCCAGCCACATGAGGTCTGGCATTGTCCTGCAATAGGAGGAACCCAGGGCCAACCGCACCAGCATATGGTCTCAGAAGGGGTCTGAGGATCTCATCTCGGTACCTAATGGCAGTCAGGCTACCTCTGGCGAGCACATTTCTTTGGAGGGCCATGCGGCCCTCCAAAGAAATGCCACACCACACCATTACTGACCTACTTCCAAACCGGTCATGCTGAAGGATGTTGCAGGCAGCAGATCGCTCTCCACGGTGTCTCCATACTCTGTCACATCTGTAACATGTGCTCAGTGTGAACCTGCTTTAATTTGTGAAGAGCACAGGGCACCAGTGGTGAATTTGCCAATCCTGGTGTTCACAGGCAAATGCCAAGCGTCCTGCACGGTGTTGGGCTATGAGCCAACACCCATTTGTGGACATCAGGCCCTCATACCATCCTCATGGAGTCGGTTTCTAACTGTTTGTGCAGACACATGTTCCTCCTTGAACAAAGGCAGTGGTAGCGGTCCTGCTGCTGGGTTGTTGCCCTCCTACGGCCTCCACCACGTCTCCTGGTGTACTGGCCTGTCTCCTGGTAGCGCCTCCAGGCTCTGGACACTACGCTGACAGACACAGCAAACCTTGCCACAGCTGGCATTGATGTGCCATCCTGGATGAGCTGCACTACCTGAGCCACTTGTGTGGGTTGTAGAGTCCGTCTCATGCTACCATGAGTGTGAAAGCACCACCAACATTCAAAAGTGACCAAAACATCAGCCAGAAAGCATAGGTACTGAGAAGTGGTCTGTGGTCCCCACCTGCAGAACCACTCCTTTATTGAGCATGTCTTGCTAATCGCCAAAGATTTCCCCTTGTTGTCTATTCCCTTTGTACAACATCATGTGAAATTGATGTCAATCAGTGTTGCTTCCTAAGTGGACAGTTTGATGTCACAGAAGTTTGATTGACTTGAAGTTATATTGTGTTGTTTAAGTGTTCCCTTTATTTTTTTGAGCAGTGTATGATGTTATTATGTTTTTTGACACCAAAGTTCTTGTTTTTCAATAGTGAAGGGTCAAATACACAAATTCATAAGTGTACAGCCAAGTCACTAAGTCACAGTAAATCACTCCATGTTTACTCAGAAAAAACTTCCAAAGTCACTCATGTAGTGCCACACAACCACACACTCATTCAAAGCAAGGGTTTGCTTGGATCGTAGTTAATCACCGCTGAGTGCAATACCAACAGGCAGAACCTTCAGGTCTTCATAGTGCCCTATTACAAATACATTTAAGATAGTACATCAGTAGAAGTGAAGTATTAATGTGTAAGCTCTGAATTCAACCTGGAAAAACTCACATAATGGAGAAACAACAAGATGACGGTTACAGAGTTTATTAATGAAAGATTATTTCTTTGGCGCTCGGACCCTGGAGGAAGACGCAAGCGCTGAGGATGAAGTGGGTTTGAATAAACATCTTAGGATTATGATTAGGTACGTCTTCCCCATGGGATCCAATCCTGGTGGTGGCGTAGGCCTTGGTATATTGGAAGGAGTTGGGAGCCTATGGTGGAGAAGGGGTGGAAGAGGATCGAAGCTCAGCAGAAGAGCGGTGTCTTCCACATTGCATGGAAGGTCTTTAAAATTGATGCCCTTGGAGATGATTGGCAGAGGAAAAGTGCTGGCCTACCGTTCATTGGAGCAGCCAGTGAGGAGTGATTGGACGCAGCGGGGATGGTGAGTCTTCCATGTGGAATTTTCGTTTAAACTCCATAAGAATGTGAGATCTTGAAAGACTTGCTGAAGCCAGGCTCAGGGCATAAAGACCAGCATGGTCATTATTACCATTATCACAAGAATAAATCTACAAAGGTGTCCATATCTACTATTTATGTTGATAAATGTTATTAGGTAGTAAAATAGTTAAAGCAGAACACAGGCCTTGACAAACTGCAGGTTCATACATCCCTACAGTGCTTCAAATGTATGTTTTAAAGGTCCACAAAGATAAAGGATGAGAAAAAAATATTTCTGGTATACAACTCTTACACAATGCAAAGTCATGTATTACAGGCTTGACTTAGTTTGTGCAAACAATCTGAGAAAGTGAAAAACAAATATTCTCAGTGATACACTGTTTAATTAATGAATGGTTATGTAAAAGAGAGTGACTCAAAGGGCACACCATTTCTAGCAAGACAGATATTGATAGTTAGTAATAGGTCTGATTTAATATTACAAGCTCTAAAGTAAATAAAAGCAAAATCACATATCTCAAATATTACCACTATAACAAACCAGTTGCACTTTGCTCTATTTTAAGACAAGCAGCACTCAAACGTGCCACAAAGCTGAATGAGCTGCTTGCACTCATGACCTTCGCCAGTTCTGATGGTGTCAGACATGATGTGGGTACTAATCTGCATATTTTAATTTTGAAACTAATTCAGAAGTAATGTAGTCACAATGTAATATGCAAATAATGCATAATAGAGAGGGGCTGCATGGTGGTTGGTAGCACTGTTGCCTTGCAGCAGGAAGGTCCGGGGTTCGATTCACTGCCGGGGATCTTTCTGTATGGAGTTTGCATGTTCTCCCCATGCATGTGTGGGTTCTCACCAGGTACTCTGGCTTCCTCCCACAGTCCAAATACATGCTTGTTAGGTTAATTGGTCACTCTAATTTCTTTATGTAAATTCTTTAATTAGGTTAATTAGTCACTCTAAATTGCCCTTAGGTGTATGAATGAGTGTGTGCATGGTGGTTTGCGTGTTGCCCTTTGATGGACTGGCGACCTGTCCAGGGTGGACCCCCGCCTCTCGCCCATAGACTGCTGGAGATAGGCACCAGCACCAGTAGGCGCAGCAAAGTGAAAGGCAAACAGAACTGTGCATATTTACACAAGGGTACAAATCTAAAAACACAAAATAAGCATATAAGACTGTACATCAACAGGAAATTTACTAAATAATACTGTACACTCATTAAATATTTAGATCACAAGAAATATGTGATGGGGTATGGAAATGTAAATAATGTATAAGATGATACTCTATATTTGTGCATAAAAATGACAGTTTTTCTATTTACAAGAAATAGCAAAACTGTGTAAAAACTTGGCAATGAAGTAAAAACTCACTGTGATTTAGTTTGCTGGGAGCAATGATGGTTATAAAGTCCAAAAGCTGTGGTAATGCCCCTTTTTGCACCTAGGATGCAGCAGTCTGTCACTGAAGGGGCTCTCCAGTTCTGTAATAGATTCATGAATGGGGTGGGAGACATTGTCCAACAGTGGTGTTATATTTGCCAGAGTTCTTTTGTCTCCCACCAACTGCACTGGGTCGAGGGGTACTCCTTGGAAAGAGCTGGAATTCCGGATGAGCTGGTCTATCTGGTTCTTCTCTGCTGTAAATAAGCTGATGCTCCAACAAACTACACCACACAAGATGGCCAATGCCACCACAGAGTCAAAAGGATCTTCAGGAGTGCCTCAACATGTAGGGTCTGCTCTGGCCCTTCCTGTAAAGAGCATGAGTGTTGTGACTCCAGTCCAGCTTTTTGTTCCGGTGAACACCCCGGTACTTATAAGAGTTCACTACGTCAATGTCAGTTCTCTGGATGTTCACCAGTGTCAGTGTGGTGGATCTGGATCTGGGTTTGCACCTGCGGAAATCCACCACCAGCTCCTTGGTTTTCCACTAGTTAATCAGGTGGTGGTTCCACCGGCACATTCCACAAAGTCCTGTGTCTACTGTCTTTACTCTGAGTCTTCCGCACCTGTGTTGATGCCTACTATGCCAGAGTCATCAGAGAACTATTGTAGATTTCAGCCAGAGGAGTTGATGGAGAAGCCTGTAGATGGTAAACAGGAATGATGCCAGTAGATGATACAGGGGTCACCTGTATGTCCCTTAAAAGAGCTGCTTTTAATTTGATTTAATGGTTAATAACCTTTACATACATATAGGTATTAAGCAAACCATGGTGAAATGTTTTTTCATAAAAAAACGATCATGTATATAAATTGCAAACAATTCAGTTATATCTCTGTTATTTGATTAAATTTTAAAGTTGATAGATTTTCCAAGTATACAGAAAAGAGTAAAGTAACAACAGCCGCAGCAGATGGGCTTACAGAAACGACAATGAGTAAACCTACCCTATCAGGGGAACCATATGTGAACTGGGTAGCATCCCAACTGTTGGAGCGTAGATGTGACAGATGTTTGCCTCAAGATTGCAAGACTAAAATTGCAGAAACAGAAACCTTAACATGAAAAGAAATACATCAGTGCTGGAAAAGCCTTTTGTATGTGTTAAATAGAGCTCATTATATGAACATACAAGACACAGTAGGATTTTTTGAGATTTCCAAGATTGACAAACTCACATTTGCGAACCAGACATTCTATTAGCCAAGGGAGAGGGAGATAAATATATTGAAAACTAAGCATGAGGTTAGTAGAACACTTGAGGGCTTTAAGTCCAATACAGTAAGGAGGGGTTACTACTCTTAAATTCTTTATTTACTTATGTTTTATGAATGCAAATGCATTTAAGAGTGAAGCTATAAATTACACATGTTTCAGATCCTAACTCTAATTTACTACTTTAGCCTAATTATTGTGATGCACTGCAGCATAAAAAAGTATCCATGCCCTTTTAACCTTTTCATATTTTCTTACATTGCAACCAAAACATGAATATGCTTTTCTTGCTCTATGTTTAGGGTCAATGTTGTGGTGAAGAATTAGGGTATACCTTAGTCTCAAGTCTTTTGCAGCCTCAGCCTGGTCTTATTCCAGGATTACCCTTTATTTTGGGGGGTGAATTAAAATGAATGCAACAATTTTCAATGTTTTATTTGTAAACATTTTTGAAACATATCTAATTTTCTTTCCACTCCACAATAATGTGCTATTTTATGTTGGTCTATCAGGCATAATCCCAATAAAATCCAGACATATTGGGTCAAAATGTGAAAAAATATGAAAAGGTTTAAGAGATATAAATACTTTTGCGGAGCATGCTTTCCTATTTAAATTATTTAAACATACAACCCAAAGCTGTCATATCAAGACAGTTTGTTGATTCAGGCTAAGAGAAGGCATAGTACATGAAATGAAATTGAGTTAAGGACTGGCTCTCACTAATGTTGACAACTGCCGGTTTCTGCCTGGAGTGTCACACGATTGGCTATGATGGGCCCTGATATGACTCACTTGGAGCTAAGGCTCTTAAAAATGGGCCACTGTGACCTTTCTCTTGGGTACAAGAGCTATCTGGTAGAGAACAGCTGATGAAGCTGTTAGAGAAGCACTTTTGCTGTTTGCACAACGTCTTCAACTTTCATAACCTTTTCTGCCAAAAGCCCTGTTATTCACAGTCTTCATGATAAGGGCTGATAGCCTATGGCAGAGATTTAAGTTCCAAATATCATCTGCTGTCAGCCTTTTCACTTGACCGCTATTACTACAATACAAGTATTTTCTTTCTTCATATTAAAAGCTCACAAATTAGAGGTAATTTAAAGAAATGAGGCCTGGATGACAGTAAACTGTTGTTACCATAAAACATGCGGAGTGTGTAGACATGCAGAGAAATCAGTATAAATCGCTTTGTATGCTAAAATGTGTGTATTTTCCCTTTGTATCCTGGTCAGTATCAGATGTGTGTCGTGTTTTTGTGTGGGTGTGTGTGAGAGAGAGGATGCATGCAAAAGAGAATTGGTATGCTATTTAATCTCTTACCTGTGTCATTTCTACATCCCCCAAAATGGAAATAATGTTGATATTTCATACTCTAGATGTAGATATATCGAAGATTACCCTTTGGGGACTTCCACTCTACTTTGAATTAAGACTTGGAATAATCATATACTATGAATTTTTATTCGTCTTAATCATGAAAAGGCTATGTGGAACCAGCAGAGCAAGAGTTGATTAAAGTGCAGCAAAGATTCATCGAATCTGGCTCAGAGCTCAAAGGAGTGTTTTAAATAGGAGTCCATTTAACAAAATGTGATGTCCTTAATGGGAAGGTAATAAGATGGTCTTTATCTTTTATTGAAAAAAGTAGAGTAATTTCTCAGCATGGTGACATATGCTTTTAAATAAAAGTAATTTGAGCAAAGGAGGTAGGGAGCAGAGCTACAAATATCCTGGAAAGAAATCACTTGAAACATACATGTACTGTGTGCCAACTTACAATATATGGTTATCCACATTTTAGGCCACTGAAGGGAAACAAATAACAAATAAAGGTGTGGTCCAAGAGTTACACAAATGACAAGTTACCTAAATTCTGATTCCTCTCCTAAGTTAGTGGTAATGTGATCAATTTCAGTTTAGTTTTATTGTCATGAAATGCACAAACAGCTATGATAAAAATTTAATGTAGAAAACCTGTTAATTGGAAGGTAGAGATATAATGATTAAAAAAGACATATTTGTCAACATGTCAAAATTATGGCGAAATCTTTTTTAGGAAGCAAACACAGATGTTCTGGCTATGTATTCTTTCTATTTCAAACCTATGTGAAATGACACAAAAACAGATTTTAAGATCTCTGTAAACAGCTTTCCAATTGATCTACAGTCATACTCAGTAAATCACAATATGGGTTCAAACAAGGTTTGTTCGTCAGATTAAAGGACCTTTGAAAATAGCACCTATTAAGCAGGTAATATACCTATTCTTTATTAAGTCCATATATCTGTATTAAAAATGCATTTTTATTGGTCTGATGTAATATTCTAATCTTAAATGTTGTGTTTTTATTAGCTGCAATCATCATAATTAACAGAAATGAAGGTTTCTGTGTAGAGAATTCGGTTACTGAAATCAATAAACTTTTCAATGATATCCTAATCTATTGAATATGACCGTATTTATTGCAAAAACTAAATAAATCAAACCTCTAAAAAATTCTGTAATTAAGAACTGAAATTACTTGCAGTAAAGCCTGCAACCTGTCAGAAATTCATGTCAATTTGTGTCCTGCTGTCATGAATTGACATACTTTGTTTCGTTTTGTAATGTGCTTTGAGACAATATTTGTTGTGAATTGTCTCTATATAAATAAGCTGCATTGAAACTGAACTGATTTGAGAGGAAAATAAAATGGTGGCTCAAGTCAGAAGAAGCAATCTGACAAAAGATTATAACAAAATATGTGAGGTAATCATTTTCAATACATTTTTTTTGGCAGTTTATTTTAGTTCAGAGATGGGAAAAGAGGCGATGATTACAAGAAGTAAAAATGCTGGATAACGTAACAGTCTCCTCAGAAGGAGTATTCAGTTTAATCTTCCTGAGCAGAGACTCACAGATTCGGCAAAAGGGAGAAAAGGAAATGTCAGGACCAAAGATAAACTTTAAACCAAAAAAGTGTCTTTTATGAAGTACTATAGTCTTACCACTATAGCACTATTTAACATGTATGAGAAAATTCAATGATATCAAGTAATGTAATATTGAATATACTGGACCTTCTGCTTTGATAGTGGAATGTAAATATACAGCAAAACAAATCTTTTCTTAGAGGTGAAGTCGCTATACTAAGTGTAATAGTGCTGAAAAGGGGAATATTGAATAAATGAGTCAAGGACCCGTCCTTCATCTGCCCAAGATGTATATTGATTGAATTAATGCAACTTAGGTACATACAGGATAGTAATAATATTCATAAACTCCAATACAGTTGGTTTAAAAACACAAATATGTCAATAACAAGTAACAAAAAATAAAAATACAAAATAAATCAACTTAATGTGATAGGTCATATTTCTCTTTAACTCCTTTTCCAAAACCCAAAATACACATGCTCAATAGTGCATGAATTAACTTCAGAACGTATACAACATCTTTAACCTCATGTTGTGATTATGAATTTGAATATATTATTTAATTTTAATACTTTAAAATTTTATTAAATAATATTTTGGTCCGTTAAGGGTTGTCCTGTGAATACCAGCCCAATAAGGCAGTGGTATTAGGACAAAATTGAAAGGAATGAGACAAGCTCTGACATTATTGAACAGCAAAACTCTGCACACACATGGAATGAATTCACACAATTTCTTAAAATACAATAATTTATTAACAACAATAAGTCAACTCAAAGTCAAACATATTTAAATCAACAAACTCTTTACTATGCTAAAACATTCCAACTAAACTACCAAGCAGAATTAAAGAATAAGGAAGAATAAAGGGCTATGTACAATATAAACAAAATGATTAAAGATGATTGAAAACCATGACTAATAAAGTGATGCGACATTACGATGCAATGTTTATGTTTGAGGACCAAGGATTATCTTGAAGAACCTGGAAGTGAGGTTAAATTAGTCTTGGAACTAACTTGGGCAATAATTGGTATACCTTTAGACAACCATTCGTAATGCAAGATCAGATAAAATATTATTTTAATAAAATAATATTTAAAAAATGATTTGCTGAATAAAACCAACCTTCTGGATGACTAATTCTCAAAGGTGTTTAATTAGCTACCTTTATTTATTAAAATAATATTTAAAGAAATATTATTTTGAATAAGAACCAAATCTTTGAGAAATGGGGTTAATTGTGTTACTTAATTATCAAATTTGGTAAAATAATATTTAGGGAAAAATTATTTTACTGGATTGAAAACTAAAAACCTTTTTGAGTAAATGAGCTTTAGCAGGCAAGCACATGTTCTTAGCTGTTAGCAGTTGAAGCTAACAAAAGAAGCTTATAGCTTATCATCTGAATCAAACACATACCTTCAAAATATCATTAATAAAAGGGTTAAAACGCATAAGCGTGGACGGCGTGTTATGGCGATCTTCTGTGTTTAAAATCACCTTTCAAATAAAGTTTGTCTTAACTTAAAAAAAAAAAAACACACAGAACAGACATACATGTGCTTACAGCTAATCTGCTAGCGCTAAGATCATAAAACAAATTTTTTTTTTGATTATTTCATTTTAAATTACTTCTCTCTGCCCAAACCTAACCTCTTACGTAACCGTGCTGAGGAAAAGTTGTCCAAGGCGACGAAGTTTGAAGAAAGCTTCCACAGTGAACAAAGGGTTAGTTGCAGCTACCCTCCGTAGCTGTGGGGGGGCGGGCTCGCTCTGCCGGCCGGCCAAACTGCACGTTACTGCTGTAACCACGGTGATGCGGTTCCGTTGTCCTTCCTTCAGACCGGGAAAACTGCTCCACTCGGCGTCATAGAGACAGGGTCTCTACCGGGAACTCTCTGGAACACAGTTTGATTCTGTTGACCTCAGATAGAAAGTCAAGCCACGCTTGTACCTTAATTACCTCCGTTCATGAATGAATACCGGATACACAAACAGCAATTCATTCCTACTTAACTTAGTGCATATGATCGCATGATCATATGACACTCTTGGATCCAGTTTGAAGAGTTATGTCTGTTTGCCAGCAAAGAGACATTAGCGCGCTGTGACCCTCCGTCCAGTTCCTCTGGGGACCCGTGTGGAAGAGGTCAGCTTGTTGCAAAAGCGGTGATTTTTTTTGGACAGTTACGTCACAGGAAGTCCGCTGTTACCCCTTTTCCTGGCTCTGCTGGAAGTAGGTAAATGCGATTTATTTTGAGTTCCAAAAAAGTTCATACTGGCCTTTCATTTTGCAACCATGGCTGGGGTCCCAACACTCATGTGCAAAGGCTGTCTACAGCTACACATACTATGTGCTGCATCATTCACACGTGACCTGGGCTAGCAGCTGTGAGCTACTGGCTAACCGTGTTTAAATCTCATCTAATAATAGCGAAATATGTAACTATAATTGATGACAAAATACATTATCAAGCAGTCATACAGTTAGTAAACCCACTCTCAACAGTACAGGTCGGTTTATGAGAAACTCATACCTGAAAAGGGGAAAAGGGGAAAGTGAATAAATGAGTCACGGACACATTTTTCCTCTGCTCAGGCTATTTTGACTGAAGAGTGTGCCGTGCTCTTTGCTCTTGCTCAATAGTGCTCAACTTCCCCTGCTGGTCGACCTTGGTAACTACATCTACATACATATACAATATCTAGATGGGAACAGAGAAACTAAACATCTGGCTTACAATATGCACATTTCCATCCAACACATAAGCATTGTACCACTTAATAAGGATCTAAGGTTAACTATTTATTTCAGATTTTAGGCAGTCTTATTTAAACGTTTAGTCTACATATTGTATATCTAAATGTATAAAACTTTACTTTAAATTATTTTTAGCCACACACAAACAAAAAATGTTCACAATATTAGGACGATTTTTTTTTCTCTAACACTAAATACATGGATACAAATTACAAATGTTGATATTATGGTATCCTGATATTTTCAAATTTAAATAATATTTAAATATATGTTTCTTCAGCTAAATATTCCACAGTGACTTAACTGCTCATTATGATAAGATTTATAGGTGTAAACAACAAAGCATTTTATGTTAAAAATGTCTTACTACTTTAGAAAGAAATATCATCCAGTTTTAGACAAGATGATGTGCGGCCTATTTCCTCCCAGAAACTCCCTGCCAATGGCTGGTGTCTGCCCACTGGTTTACTTGTGGTTCTCAGTGTCCAGGGCTGGGTGCTTTGGTGTGTACCAGCTCTCTCCCAGTGGCTGCTTGCTGGGGCATGGGCCCCTAGCCTCTGTCGGGCTTCTTCTTGGGGAATGATGTGTCCCGGGGTCTCGGATCTCTGGGTCCATGGCTGTCTCAGGTCCAGGGGGCAGATCTGTGGCTCCTCGCACTCGCTATTGCATATTTTTATGGAGAAACCTTGTATACACAAGTGCGCTCACACTCAAACCCACAGGTGTTTAGATTCAGGTGTTAACAGATACACAAATGTTCTATATTGAGCTGCAGTTACCACTAAATACATCTTGCATTCATTAGTACCACGCACTTTTGGTAACCATGCTGTTATTATGTATGTTTCTGCAGGTGTAGAAGCAAGCAGGCTGTTATCTTATAATCTCTTCATCCTTCTTTCTCATCAATTCTTTTCTCATTCTCTCCTTTTTGCTCCACCTCTCTCACTTTCTTGCTTCCTATTTTTTGCTTTACGTTCCCGTCTCTTTGTTCATAACAATTGAAATAATCCCAAAGCAGTTTCTAATAAAGTTGATTTTCTATAAAAATCAAGCAGAGCATTTATAGCGTTAGCCGTAATGCTCCACTTGTGAAAGTAAGTCTGTTGGGCTTCTTCTTGGCACAATTCTGAGTGCTACGCTGCCACACAGGACATGGTCAAAAAATTAAAAAATAATTAAAAATAAAAATGGATGATAAACAGCTCATTCTGCTGCATCTCAATGACGACGCTAACTGGAGATTCTGACTTCCGGGAATTATTTCAGTGCCACACCATCTGCCATTGCGGCAACAAAACCTAAATGATTGGAGTCAATTAAGATGATACTACTCTCACACTTGTGGCACACTAGTTCAAGTCAAGGTAATCATCAATTTTTTTCTGAAATGTTAGAGATTTATTTTTCTTGAAGATACACCGTCATTAAACAGTGTTCTGCAAAAGTAACAAAAAAGTAGATTTCAGAAGATAATTCATTTTTCCTCAAAAAATATTTGAAAATGTTCTTTATTTTCCAGGTTAATCCAATGAACATTTTACCAGAAAAAGAGGAATAAAGACATTTGACATGTTAAAAATGTACCAACAACTACATTCCAAAATGTTGTTGCATGGTGAGCAATTTTGAGATGGCAACATTTGCGTATAAGCTGCTTTTTGAGTAGGTCAACATTGGAAATAAAAGGAACAGTGACACATGAACAAGAAAATAACGTAAAAAAACTTTAAATACATGAAACGACACTTACCTGCTGCAATTTAAGGAAAGTAAACTATGCTTTAGATGTGTAATTTCCATCTCTGGCTGTGACTTGTTTGTTCTGTAATGTATTGACAGCCCCAGTGGCTGAGGTGATAATACCGGCAGGTTAATCTAGCAGCTCTTGTTCTGGATGGGCATGAGATGAAGGAGAGGATTTAGAGAGAGCTGTCCTGATGCCCCCTTGTGTGTGCTAATTAGCTGGTACAGATTGTTCCCCTCGTCCAATTGCCTCCCCACACAGAACAGCCGATGCCAGCCTGTCTACCTCTTGCAACAACACAAAGCCTTGTGTTCAAAAAATCTTGACGTTTGGTGTTGGATATTCATGTAGCTACGCCGTCTAATGAATTTTCCTGGGACAGAGAAGTCAAGCCTTTAGAGAAATACAATTAGAAGTGGCAAAGGCCTTGACACAACCTTATGTTGTTGATGTTATGCTATTCTTAATTACCCTTCTTCAAACTGGTCAGGGCATTCTGCATGTGGATCGTTTTATCTGCATGAAAAGCAATCTTAAATTGACTCAGTCTCTACAGTAATTACAAGCAAATAAGATTGAACTAATATTTGACAGTTATTAGTTTGGCAGAAGGATGTTGTTTTTTTTAAATATCTCTAAATGATACTTTTTCATATTTTAGCCAGAAAGTTGTTTTATTTAAGGGAAATAGCTTCTTGAAGCAGCATCCTCACAGGCAACATTAATCAGTGCATCCTTGACTGACATATTTTTCACATTTTAATTGAATTGATGTAGTGCTACGTATGTGATACGGGACTTCAGTATGACCTTTTTTCCCATTGGTGTTTACACTTGTAAATGTTCAGTGAGAAGAACAAGTATTTGATACACTGCCAATTTTGCAGGTTTTCCCACTTGCAAAGCATGTAGAAGTCTTTAATTTTTATCATAGGTACTCCTCAACTGTGAGTGACGTAATCTAAAACAAAAATCTGTCGCAGGGCAATACGGACTTTCATTTCCCTCCAAAGATTTTTGTTTGGTTTCAGGTCTGGAGACTGGCTAGGCCACTCCAGGACCTTGAGGTGCTTCTTACAGACCCACTCCTTAGTTTCCCTGGCTGTGTGCTTTGGGTCATTGTCATGCTAAAAGCCCCAGCCACAACCCATCTTCAGTGCCCCTCAGGGAAGGAGGTTGTTGGCTAAGATCTCCCGATTCATGGCCCCATCCATCCTCCACTCAATACAGTGCAGTGCTGTCCCCTTTGCAGAAAAGCATCCCCAAAGAATGATGTTTCTACCTCCATGCTTCACACTTATTCACAAGGTGAGATCTCCCATGGAGCCCTCGACAGAGGGAGATTGATGATCATCTTGAACTTCTTCCATTTTCTTATAATCGCACCAACAGTTGTTGCCTACTCACCAAGCTGCTCGGCAATTTTCCTGTAGGCCATCCCAGCCTTGTGCAAATCTACTATTTTATCCCTGATGTCCTTACACAGCTCTCTTGTCTTGGCCATTGTGGAGAAGTTAGAGTTTGCTTGATTCAGTGTGTGGACAGGTGTCTTTTATATACATTGCGAGTTCAAACAGGTGCGGTTAATACAGGAACGAGTGGAGAACAGGAGAGCCAGGATTCTTACTGGTTGTTAGGTGATCAAATCCTTTGTCATGCAATTAAGTGCAAATTAATTACTTAAAAATCACACAATGCGATTTTCTGGATTTGTGTTTTAGATTCCATCACTCAAAGTTGAAGAGTACCTATGTTAAAAAGTGGGAAAACCTGCAAATACGTATAAAGCACAATTTATTCTAAGGATTTTTAACATTGAGGAGATACTCTCTTTTCCTGACTGAGTAGGACGTCTAACACAACAGAGAATCCAGAAAATGAACAATCAACAAAATGTGATGAAGCAGTAATCGAGATAGCAGCAAAATTTGAGAATTACCATCAGAAGCAGAACAGAGAGCTTGGTGGGGATTTGTGATCTATTTTTTTTTTACCTGTATAATAAATGACAGGTTTCAGCACCAGAAAAAAAGTGGTTTTGTATTTACAGTTATTTGCCAGTGGTTTGCTTTTAGAGGGGAGCATTTCTTCAAAGAGATTTCTCACTGTCTTCCTTGTTTCTCTTTTTCCCTGCCCCTCCCATTCCATGTGTATCTGAGAAAGATGAAGTCTATAAAACCTACACTAATCCTGTCATGCTGTCGTCTTTACTGGGATCTTCTCACTTTCTTGGTTATCATGCGGACTAAAGTAATTATTGTGCTGCAATTGAAACATCAAGTAATTACTTGATTTTCTGTGTTAAGCATCCTTGGTTTGATGCCACACTTCAAGTGTGAGATGAGTGTGTTTATGGGTCAGCTCTGGAGACGGGTAAGAATAGCAGTCGGGATTTTATGCATCTCTTGGCACACAGGACACCCACCCAAGGCCATGAAGTATATAACATGCAGAGTAATGTCATTTAGACCTTGGCAAGCTTTTTGTGTCCTACTCAGGGGACTATCTCGCCTCCACAGTCCTATCTCTCACTCCTTGTTTCTTTCCTTCATGCCTTCCCTGCTTTTCTCTTTTTATCTCTAATGCCTCATGCCCCATTGTTGTTTTTTGTTTCTTCACTCGATCCTGTTCCTGTTTCCCTCCACTCTTCTCATCACTCTTCTTCATCTCCTTCTTTTCATCATGATCCCCCTTTCCAATACGTCTTTTGCTTGCTGGCACAAGATGTCATCTGCGACCAAACCAGCGTGGCACAGAGCACCGCAAAACGCTACCGTGCCATGATCCAGAAACCCTACATTAACAATGGGATTTCCACCATAGATTATTTAAGTGTGGCATGCCTGCCAGCCAGGGTTCCTTGCAATAATCTCTATAGCCCAGTGAATGCAGTTGGACTGGGGAAGAGGGGATTTAGATGAGTTTGAGCCCTGATTGGGTTTCAGAAGGAGTACGGTATGAAGCTTTTGGTATTTTCAGTATTTCAATTTAATATAGCATCGGATTTACAAGGTGGGGGAGACATTTAAATGTGTCACAGAGAAACTGAGGTTAAATCCCTGACAGAAGGATCCCCTTCTTCTCAGTTAGCTATGAATCCTTCTGAGGTTTGCAAAGTAATTTAATTTGAGGTAATTGTAGCTAGGATCCATAATTAAAAGGATTAAAATGCATGCCATTTATAGATGGGCTAAAAGAAATGAAGTGATGAGGCCGCTGGCACCGTTTCTGCCCCATACTCCTTCCTTTCATTTCCACTCCTTTGTCGGTGAATTCAGATTTGCATTATTCAACGTGTCACAGGATCTAAATGTTGGATAAAAATAACCTCGGACATTCACAGCAACGACACCAATTGTCTGCTAGTATCACGTGTACATTTTATTTATTTTATTTTTAATATGTCCTTCACTGAGCCATAGTGTTTCAATTGTGTCTCAGAAAATGTAAGCCCATATATCCGCATGTGATGATAGTGTGTCCTCGAATCAACATGGTCACCATCTCACAGCGGCATAGGTCTCTGACCCCATCAGGGAGTCAGAGTGCCTGCTGATTTTTTGACATTGAGAGGGGAACAGACAAAGCAACTCATCAAATGTCCAGTGACTGGCTGCACTGTTGGAGGAATTGGTCTTGACAGAGTGCCACTTAAAATTTACCAGCTATTTGGTATTTCTGTAGCTGAAGGCTTTCTTGTGGTCATTTATATTAACAAAGTGTTGCCAACTAACCTGTTTTGAACAATTTTAGAGATATACCATAAGCAATTTGTCTTCTTTCTTAATCATAGAAGTTGAATTCAAAGAACAGTGCAGGGCAATACAGGGCATGTAAAAAAAAACGAACTGATCACAATACCTTATCATTCCTATAATATAGAAATAGGAAATCGTCCATTTCATACAACTTTTATACAGGAGCTAATTAGTCATAATTATAACCCCAATCATTGTGTGAAACAGTCATTCTCATTAAACATGTTTGATGAAGGGTTTTGGGATTAGTTTTTTCATGTGCAGATACATATATAATGCTGTAATGTAAACAAGATTTTATTGTATTTAAAATTTCCTGCAGGATGAACTCTTAATATCAGCCATCCTTTGCAATCCCAGTTAAAATACCAGCTGTATAAAGAGTTTAATTTTAAATATGAACATGACTAATTTTAAATGTTTTCTTTTGAAATTGAAATGTATAGACACCTTTTATCTGATTTTGGCAAAGTATTTTGGTCTCTCTTAGTTTGGATAGCTCACTGTCTTTATAAGATCTGTAATTGCAGCTTTCTGTGTCATATGGAAGGGCTGACACATGTCCCCCAAATACACCTGAGTGGTTTGCAACCTTGCTTTCATCTGCATGCATCACATTCTGCCGTTGCATACTCAGATGACTGAAATAGGAGTGTCAGAGGGTTGAATCATAATGTTAGCCAAATATGTACAAGTGCAGATTTACAAGCATTTTACCAATTGGTGCAAATCAAATGTGCGGTCATCGTGTTGTAGCCAGTGAAGAAAATTGATTATATGATTTTTCCTTACAAGTCAAACTAAAAAAAGAAAATGTGTTGATAGCATAATGTTCCTTTAAATTCTTCTCTCACCTTTTTTTTCCACTAAAAAGCAAATATAAATGAACAGAATGAAGAACGAAATCAAATGAACAGGTATGTAAAATGTTGATGAGTTTGCACAAAAAACAAATCATATGTTGCTAGCACAGTGAGCTGCGTGGAAAAAA
Organism: Girardinichthys multiradiatus; assembly: GCF_021462225.1. Classification (NCBI taxonomy): domain Eukaryota; kingdom Metazoa; phylum Chordata; class Actinopteri; order Cyprinodontiformes; family Goodeidae; genus Girardinichthys; species Girardinichthys multiradiatus. Next base: position 20,055,818 of record NC_061797.1, read on the forward strand.
AAAATTTGTAAGTTTGCTTTGCTTGTTTTCTTTGGCTGAAAATAAGCCAAAACATTGTGCTGCCAAGTTTTGTGCCAACAATAAAGAACAGTGTGAATAAACGCGAACCTATCACTATCCGTCATGTCTCCTGATGCCAAAGCAGCACCCCTCCTCTTCGTGTCTTGACCAATTTTAGCTCAGAGATGCCCCACAAATCTATGTTAAGCAGACGCTACAACTCATCCAACAGAGGTAAATAATCCTTCACATTACCCTTGAAACAAACAGTAGGAATGGACAGACAAATAAAAGTCCCTGTCCTTCCAAGTAGAATTTAAACCAATTGAGTGCTGTACCAGAAAGGCCGACCCAGTTTTCCAGCCGCTCTAATAAAACGATTAACAGTGTCGAATGCTGCACTAAGGTCCAATAATACCAGAACTGTGGTTCTTCCACAGTCTGCATTTATACGGATGTCATTGAACACCTTGACAAGAGCGGTCTCTGTACTGTGGTGAGCACAGAAGCCTGACTGGAAGACATCGAAGCGGTTGGTCATTGTTAGGAAGTTGTTTAACTGCTGAAACGCAGCTTTTTCAATAATCTTACTGATGAAGGGGAGGTTTGATATAGGCCTGTAGTTCTGTAATAGCAGCTTGTCCAAGTTGCTTTCAATGGAGGTTTGATAATTGCTGTTTTCAGGGCCTGGGGGAAAACACCTGACAAAAGGGACGTGTTTATTATTTATGTTAAATCAGATGTTATTACGGGCAAAGCTTTCTTAAAGAAAGCTGTGGGTAAAACATCGAGACAGCAGGAAGAACAGCTTAGTTGGTGTACGATTTCTTCAAAGTTTTTGTAGTTTATTTGGTGAAATTGGGAAATTTTGTCAAAATCAGTTCTAAAAATGTTATATTAAAATAACAATAATGTCTACAAATGTAAAAAAGAAAAACACTAAAATTGAATTTACCCAATCTGGGTTGCCAGGTGATGGCTGCTCTGTCAGCTGTGCAGTCAGATCAATATTCCTAGATTGGTACTGGACTCACACACAGCCTCATGTGTTCAGGCAAAAGCATTAACATCCTCCAAATCGTTCCCGGAATGTCGCCAAAAAACATTCCCAGCTTAAGACTAAAAGTCAGAGACAAATAAGTTTGGAACGAGCTGTACTTTAGAACAATTAAATGTTTAAGCTAAACAGAGAAAGACAAATCACCACTGAAAATTATTGCTTGGAAACACCACTGCTTATTATCTAGATAGTGACTTCTTACATATTTTAAAGCAATTGTTTTTATTGCTTTTTACAAGATAAATACTTAGGGCTTATCTTTAAAGATCCCAAAATTGCGCATGCTAATTTGGCTGTACTATAAATAAATTGCACGTGCAATAAGTGGGCGTGTTGTGTGCTATCTTGAAAGATGGCGTGTGCAATGGACATTAGGTGCAAAACCGGAGCAGACCGCCCAATTTAAATGAGGAATTTGCATGTGCTACTGGCTGGCTGCTACTGGCTGGAACAAGAGGAAAAGCAAACAGATCCTCTGCTGTGTTGCTGGAAATATGCAGGGATTGATACAGTTGCTGATTTTTTTCCTTCTCTTCCGTTCGGCCCTTGCTTTTCTGGACTGTTACACTTAGTTAACTTTTGTTGTCATGAAAAGATTATTTCTCCTATCTTGCTCAACGTAATTCGAAACAAATTGCCAGTCAATATTAACAATATAACAGACAAACATGTCTGTTAATTATTTATTACAGCTTTACCTCCCTTGATTTTTTTATTATTTTCGGAGACTCACCGGGTTCTTTTGTTTTTAAAGAGTCTGTGTTTGAACAGTTCAGAGTCAGTGATAAACAGCCACAATATTTAAGCCTGAACGTGATAAGAGCAACATTTAAATAGTTTGTTGTAGGAATTGGCAATCGGTATATTATAGCTTTGCTAATTTTGATTTTACTTAATTTGTTTTGCCAATATTTCAACGATATACAACATGTTTGATTTTTTTAATAGTTTTTTAGTGACACAAAATAATTTTTTTACTTTATAAACAAATCCCTCACCTGGCATATGTTCACATTTAAACAACATAATCAAACTGATCCAGCTACGATTGCTCTGCAATGACACAATGTTACTGTCAGTAATGCAATGTGTTTAGTTTAGTGACAAGGTTAAAGCATACATTGTCTTTTCCAACACATGAAAACGTTGCGTATAAATGATGATTTTTCACCTGCTAAGAAGGGATTTTAGCATCTAGTTTGCAAATGAAGGATTTAATCTGCACTATGTCTTTATTTCTTTCCTATTAATTATATTATCAATATCAAAGCACAGTGGGTCTTTTGCATGATGTGCCATTACAATTAACAGGCTGTGCGTGCTTGATCATTAATACTCGTATTTTGCAATGATCTTTGTGTGCGTTCAGCAGATGATCTCACTGACACGGATGTTACGCTGGAATAATCAAGACGCAATAAAATAAGTATTTCAATATGTTTCTATCTCCTGGCTATTGTTTGTGATTGGCTCCAAATCAGAGCTTAAATAATCCCACATAGAATCCTCTATTCTCATCAATTTTTTATTTTTTCCAACCCAAATCTGTTGGCACATGTACAGAAGATTCTTTCTCCACATCATCTGTCATTTTATCTATGCCTCCTTCTGGCCAAAGACAGCAAAAGTTTTTGCGTCCCAGTTAGCACCTGAATTTCCAATATGATAAATTCACATGCTAAAAGTGCACCCGCAATCCCTTTCAGGTTTGGAAAATCTCATTGCGGGTGGTAAAGGAATACATTGCATATCTTCCTCCCATAAATTTGCACGTTTGGGTCATTATTATGTGTTCTGCATATTCATGAAGGCAGAGATGCTAAAAAGTTTTCTCTCGCAGTTCTGCTGATTTTGCACACGCTGTCCGATTACCACATCATTTGTCGATCAGCTTTGCGGATGCAAACAGATTTGCGTGCAGTTTAGTATACGCAAGCCTTTTGAAGATCAGGCCCATACTGGAGTTTTAAATAGTTATATTGAAATCAGCTGGAGTTTTACTTTTTCCCAGGCATTCATAAGTCCATAGATTTATGGGTTTATGATATTTCTGCAATATTTAATCTTATTTAGTTTAATTTTTGGAAAACATTTGCATGGTTCCTGTCACTGTTGTGAAATTTCCCAAGAAAAATGTGTCTGCAGAGTATGATTGCAATGTAGGCAACAGTTTAAATGTCCTTGCCAAGTGCACAGTTTGCAAAGGAGCAAATTTAATTTCCATGGTTTGAAATTTCAAAGGTATCACCTGATGTAATTGCTTGACTGGGGAATCCATAAATCATTGTTCAGTAAGGTCATCATGTAATTTCTACCCTAATGCTGGCATTTATTTTCCTAGCATCCTCTCTTTCTTCTGATTTAATCTAGCTAGGTCATTTAAGAGATTAATTGCTGCCGTCTTCAAAAACAACAAATTACTTTCACACATGTTGCGAAATTAATATGCCATAACTACATATAAAAAAAACCCAAAAAAACATGACCTGCCAAAGCAATGTTGTACCACCCTACAAGTAGACATCTCTGGTGTTTGTAATAAAAGGCAGATGGAAATAAAAAAAAAAAGGAAAAGATAAAAAACATAAAAAACACAAAAATGCCTACATAGGGCCTTGAAGCTAATGGGTTGTTTAAAATGCTGCTTTATTTTATTCATTCAAAACATTTTATTTTCTATGAAAAAATATCAAACATCTTAGTAAAAACTGTTTCTAATTTAAATACATAGCTCAAAATTTAAATTATTTATCTGGGAAATCTGGTTTAGCCGTTTAGCATCTCTTACACCCTTTACCTTCTTACAGATTGCAATTTGTGTACTTTTAATGTTTTGTTTCTTTGGGCTATTGTGGCACTAGTGGCCCCTATTCATTAGTAGCTGGACAGGAAGAAGGGCAGAGACAGAAGGGGAAGACATGCAGCAAATGGCCCAGGGCAGGGAATTGAACTGGGGACAACTGCATTGAGGACTGTAGCCTTTGCATATGGTGTGTCTGCTCTATCACTGAGCAATGGGGTACCTCCAGTTTTTGTTTTTTAGTTGCATGTGGTTACATGTTTTTGAACCCTACTAAATTTAGACCAGTTATTTATTGACTTTATTTATTTTGATAATGCAGTTATATGTGCCATGGTTTCATTTTATTTGTTTTTCACTTTATGCATTATTTTGCATGGCTTTTGTTTACCAGAGCTATTTTTTTCTTTCAGACTTTTTCTGCAGAAAAAATATGTTGTTTACATACTTTGTATAGATAAATATCTGTATTTATTCTTATTCCATAACGTTTTACTTTGTTAACAAAAACACATAAAAGTCATTAAACAGCATGCACTAAAGGTTATTTTAATCAGTCTGTCTTTTTTTTTTTTTCAAAAATAGGCTTCTAAACATTTTTGTCAGAATTAAATATTTTGGTTGTGTCAGTTAAAAAAAGTTTTCTTCCCATGGTATAGATATAGTGGTCATATGTTGAAGCATATTGAAGCTCCAGTTTGACTCACAGATGGAAACTGGAAGATGCTTCTGGGTTGCACAGCCCCCCTGCAAAGATGTGATGGACACTTAATTACTTGGCTGACAGAAGTTATTTGCCACCTGCACCCAACAGGGGTCTCGACCAGACCCTGACCGCCACTTCCTCCCAGTATACCAACCAGCTCACAAAGCAAGAGTTTTGCATATGGCTGTTGCTCACATTTCCTGTTTTCATAAACAGCTTTTCCTTGCTTTTTTTTTTACTTGTTTCCATTCCACTTCTTATTTAAAAGCAACACATGCAACACTGAATGTGTATTAAATTGCTGGCACATTTTTATTGATGTCATGTAAAGGCATGAAGTAATATCATATTAAATTTCCCCTTGTCTATCCTCTGTATTTGATCTCCTAAGAATCTTTTTTTCACTTTAAAGAATCACTGTGATGTTTCTTTAAAAAATTGATTAAATTGCAGTTTTTAATATGTTCATTTCTATAATGAACACTGATATTTATTAATGTAAGTGATCCAGTCTTTAAATGTATATCTGACCATATTTGTTGACAATTTAACACCAATCCAATAACAGGCAAATGGCCCACATTTGAAGAGGAGGTGATTCTCTATCATTGCCAATTCGATTCCTGAGCTGTGTACATTTTGACACTGGCATATTTAACAGAAGATATCACTGTGAACTGCACAGCACATGTTAAGCTGTGAGAGACCAAAAACAAGTACAAGTAAACTGTTAATGAGAAAAGCAATACAAGCCTGCAATCTTGTCCCTTCAGATGCTTATATTCTAAATTCATGTACCTTTAGTAAAACAATTCAAGAAATCTACATAACAAAATATATTCCATTAACGTCTTTTACCAAATTGAAAAATTTCTGACCTTAAAGTAATTTTTTCAAACATCAATTTAATTTAGCACACTTTTATTAGACAGCATGCCACTGTCCTTTCCCTAAGGTAATTATGAATAAATGTATGTAGGCAGAGCCCAGTCTGAGATTACAATTATTATCAGAGAGGAGATACACTTCAGGACTACAATTACAGAGTTCGCAGGGGAATAACAAGGGTCTGTTTTATTATCTTATCTGATTCCTTTGGGGATCAAGTAAATGATGAACACAGAAAGTTACATCTTTCTGTCACCGCATCACTGTACAATGTATCTGTGCCTTAGTATCATCCACTCTTTACTGCGTTCCCTGCTGATTTTTTAATTTCTTTTTCATTATCTTTTTCCTGTTCTTGTGCTGATAAGCAGTTAATGTACCTGCCATGCTTCCTTTAACTTTATGCAGTCAAATTTGGTAAATGTCAATGTGTCCCAAAGAGGCTCGTTTGCCAGAATAAAAGTACCTTTTGAAAAAAAAAAAAAAAATAAATATTTAAAAAGGCATTAATAAAAAACATTTCTTTATTAAAAACATTTTTTCTTGGTAATATTGGTAATATTCTCATCTTTTAAATAATTTTCAAATTTATTTAATATGGCTGTATGATTTTGTTTCCCACTTTCTGGCTTTTATTACAATGTTACTGTCTGTCATTAAAGACTGGTCTGTAAAGATGCAAGCTTCACACAACACCTGATTTAAAAATTATAGCATTTCTCACACTTTTATACAATTGTTAGTCTACAATGTTAATTCCATGTTGCCATACTCATTAGGAGAGATAATATGTTCATTCATTTTTACATAGTCACTGACAATGTAACTGAGATTTATTAATTTCTTGTAAGCTCAGACTGGCAATTTAATGTAGAGACAGAGAAAACCCATTGTTGAACCATTGTGCTTGTAAGTCTCAGCGGTACACCTTGCATATATAAGCTGCTCTCAATTTTAGTTTGACTGCCCAGAATTGGCCTATATAGACCTAATTATACCTTCAAAGCCATAAATACTTCACAAATTGTGGCAATCAGCAAGGTGTGGTACATTGTAACTAAATATTTCTTGAAAAAAAGTTTTTTTTTTTTTTGCCAAAACATCTCTACACGCAAAACAATGAGGACAAAAAAGCACTTCAATTTTCAGAAGGGAATGATCACAAGTGGCATCTTACTGCAATCACTGACAGAGAACTGGATAAATTATTTTAATGGGTGCCGTAACTTAACAGTTATTTTTTTAATATAATTAATTGAAATTATAATTGTTTTTTTTTATTTTCAATCAAACAAATGAGACTAAATATTTTTATTTAAATGCATTCAGTGCTAACAATGACAATATGTTAAGCATGACGTATTGTTTTTAATCAGTTTTAACATATCCTATATCTGAAATTTTATGTAGTCAATTTAAGCTCATGTTAAATTTTTAACCCTATCTCAAAACATAAAGGAAAAAAAGTCAACTTCAAGAAAATGGTTTCATTGCATTTAATTCATTTCTGTGCTTATTTTTAAATGGCCATCAGCAGTCATGCAACATGATTCTGTCTGGCATAATGAAAGTGCAAATCATGCATGGCACTTTAATAGCTAGTCATAAGTGACATTTTCTTGACATCTTGTCTCTCCCAGAGAAAAATAAAATCAATACTTGTTAAATACAAACAGCCACATCACAAATAAAACCACAAGGACTTCGTGTAATATCATGCACTGGGAAGCAACAGAACTGAAATACTGAACAGTACTGATACTTTGATTATATTATTCCATTTAGATGGCGATTTTTGATGTCTTTTACATTTAGACAAATAAATGCTACAGTCATGCTCCAATATTACTGTTTGCTTGAAGTCAACATAATCGATTCCTGTATATATTACTTTAGTTACGCTCAAAAGCCCAGTTGAAAAGGTTATGCTAAATGTGTTTAACTGTCACATTGACTGATACTGTAATCACTGATGGTGTTTTCATTTTTAATCATTATTTGTTTGTTTAACTTATGAATTAACAAACATTTTACAAAACTGAACTGGTAGTGACAATTCATTGGTTTCTGTTTTGCTTCTTCTTTTGAGTGTTAGAACGCTTGTCATGAATTTGTGAGTTTTTGTCATATATGCTCTTTTGTTATCATTACGTGTAACGATTACGGAAAAGTAAAACAGTCAATCAAATCCATGAAAAATCAGATTAGGTAAGAAATGATGGTTAAATAATTCATCACGATGTTTGTGGTCAATGGAATGAAATAATTGCATGTGGCTGTATCAGCATGCATTTAAATTTTGTTTAAACATTAGTCTATTTTTATTTTGTCCTGCAGACATTTTTTTTAAATGAGAATCACAATAAAGGTGCAATATTAGAATATTTTAAAAAAGCACTAATACAGTTAATTTGCCTATGATAAATGTTATGTGGTGTTTAAAATCTATTGTGTTTAACAGATAATACTTGAGTAAACAGTGACAATGTCGTTTATTAAAAACAGTTAACTTTTCATTTTAATCCTACAATAAAAATAGATGTATAGCTCATCCATGGTATTAAACTAAGTGTATTTTAGTTACTGCCAGCAAGGATATGCCATTATGTCTTTCCGAGTCTTGTGTTTTGGATTCTATAGTTTCATCTTTACATGTGGTGCTCAACCAAGCTTTCACCTGGAGAAAAGCAGTAGTACAACAAATGTATGTGGATTATTTACTGTTCCCAAAACCACTATTAGATCCTAAAGTCTACAATGCAACTTGGCTACAGTGGGGGTTGTGATATCTGCCAACTCATGTCATGCAGAGACATGTCTGCAGGAAAATAATACAGCAAAAGACAAAAATGTTTTGAAGTGTAGGGAATAGTCCATGGTGAATTGTTTAGCTTCTGCAGCAGTGCAGTACAAACGTTTCTCCTCTCTTCCATCTTATTTGGTGTAGGCTATGGTTGTCTCGTTGGAAAGCATTGCAGAGATAACAATTGTTGGCAAAAGTCTCTGTGCTGAGGCAAAATGTGAAGATGTTTTTTTTATGTCACGGTAGATGCAATGGAAGATGTTTTTGAGAACACATTTTTTTTCAAGCTGCCCCAAACCTCTTTGCTTGTACCTCCTGGTGAGAAGGAAATACTTCACAGCATTTTAATCAAGCCTTCTTTCCATACCGTTTTCTTTTGATTGTTTTATTTTTTCAAAACTGATAAGAAGGTTTTTGCATGCACTGAAGGAGCAGAACTACATATTCTGTTCATCATTGTGCTTCTATGTTATCAGCAAAGTGCAGCTTTAAAATGTTTTTATTTTACTAACTGACATAGTGAATGTAACTGCTAACTAATTTATGCATCTCATAAACTGTGATGGACCAGGTTTTGCCCCACCTTTTACCCACCAACTGCTGGAGATACCATGAATATATAGAAAATTGATGAATAGATTAAGACCTTGTATAAACTACCTCTTCTCTTTGGTTCTTTTACTTGTTTGGCCTGTGTTCACCAGCTATCAGATTCTGCTGGTTTGTGCCCTTTCAAACCACCTAATAATTTTTTTCTATTACATTGTGATTGTACAAGGGTAATATGTCACTGCGCACTGGTGCATCCAGTGACCCTTGTTAATAGTACCACACTTTGACAGTGCTGTTGCTCAACTTCATGAAAATGTTAAAAACAGTTCAGAAGTCACTTCAGATCTGTTCTGAAATGCTGAAGACACAATAATCATTTAAGTCTTTAAAATGTATTTCTTTACATCTGTTGGTTCCAACTGAGTTATTACAGAATTTTACAGAGAAGCAGGTTGACATAGGTACTTTAAGGATTTCTAATTGCCTATGTCATTAAGATAGTAGTTTACCTCCCTCTAGCAGACAATATATTTTTTCTTCTTTTTTGTGTTTGAAAAGGCAAGAATGACTTGATAATGCTTTCATCACCCAAATCGCTATTACTGTGAACAAGCATGAAAGGATAAAGTTGATTTTAACGTTGTGATGTTGCTCTGTAGACTATACATGTGTGGCAGGAAACGGAAATAACATGCACCAAAGGTAACATGCACCTTAGTTGTTTTGCTTTTATTACTAGCATATGGGCTGATAGTTAATATAAGTGTGCAGGACCTTGAATGAAAAGGTATGACATGCCAAAACGTATACCTCTCTTATGTTACTGCATAAGTGCCTTGCATGTCAATGGCATGTCAATATGCTGCCTTATGTATATAATGCTCCAATACTGACTTTCTCTGCATTTTGCACTTCAGCATACACAATTTAATCATCAATTAAACCAGACAGCCATGCCTTTTTGACAATATCAAAACAATTAGCAGGATGAACATTGCAACTCTGAGATGCGACATGACTGCACATATTTGCCACAAAATTTCCATAAGTGCTAAGCAAATGTATCAACAGTATGCAGATGCTCTGTCTGCACTGATAAGGGTTTACTTATCCCTGTATGGTAAATTGTTGAACCAGTGGTATCTTGACCTTCTTTCTGGTTTACTCAGCTAATAACTATTTGACCCACTGGGGGCACTCATAGACCATAAAACCTTAAGTCTCAGATGGTCAATTTATCATTCAGTATGAAAAATGAGACAGTGACATCACAGTAAAAGTAATGCACACATCCTGATGCAGTAGAATATTGTAAATTTTACAACCTTCCTCCCATAACACATGTCCTATACAAAATGGTAGCAACTCAAAACTGACCCAAGACATGACTGGACTCATTTTTTCAAAAAATGCACTTCATTTTCTCACATTTAGAACCACATGACAGGTTTGTTTTGGACAGCCAACATACATAGCAAGACAGGTAAAAGTATGATAGCTGATTTAGGACAATCCTTACTTTGACTGTGACTGTACACAGGAAGGTAAGTAGAGAAAACAAAAATCATTAAAAACTTTTAATAATTCTCGTAGAAATATGTAAGTAGTTTTAATGTTAAAATAGTGACTCTTTAACATTTGATTAATTTTTAATGTTACTCTACTGAAGAAACAGTTTTTAATGAAATGTTATGTTTTTTCAAATGGAACTGTTATCATTAACTTTATTTAAAAGCAGTGACTGAAGAAAACATGAGTGTATACTTTGAACCAGTTTAAGATCAGAACAGAACATATTCAAATGAACTTCCCATTACTTAATTAGGATGAAACCTCACTTAGTAGCTTTCATGAGAATAATATTTACTGTATTATCTGAAGGCTGTGTGGTGCAGTTGTTACCACTGTTCCCTTGCAGCAACAAGGTAGAAGTTCCTGGTTTCAATTTCCAGCACAGCCTTTTTCTAAATGGAGTTTGCACATCCACCCCTTGGATGGGTGGGTTTTCTCCAGGTACTCCAGCTTACTCCAAAAAGAATTGCCCTCAGGTATGAGTGTGTGTGTGTGTGTGTGTGTGTATGTGTGTGTGTGTGTGCATGGTTGTGCTGTGATGGACCGGTGACCTGTGCAAGGTGAACCCGCCCAATAACCGCTAGAAATAAGCACCAGCTCCCCCATGACAGTACAAAGGTAAAGGGTGTAGACTTTGGATGGATGGATTATTTGACAAGTTCAATCAAAGGATCATCATGATTGTGAATCAATTAAATAAACTTTAACTAAAAAAACTCAGACCACATGGACTTCAAACTGCACTAAGATATTCCGCCAATAGGTAGTGTTCCAGCACAATTAGTTTTGAATGTTTCTCATATCATTGACAATAATGCTAAAACATTTAAATGTATGTGTATGTATGTATGTATGTGTAAATTCCCATGCACATGAAGATATACATTTCCATGTATCTCTATTTCTATTATGTTTTCATAAATCGCAAAGCCTGGAAAATGCAAATGATAGATGTTTTAGCAATATTGCCAAGAAAACATAACCATTAAAAGCATGTATTTTGTCATAGACAGGGTTTTACTTGTTACATTGAAAATGTGTTTCCAAGAGACCACATTCATTTGAACATTTAAATTACAAATTGATCTGAGAATATTGCTGAGGGAAGTCTCATCCAGTAATATTTATCAGTGATCATGGAAATTATGTAAATGTGACTTCTTTTTCAACAAGCTTAACGTTTTATGTTTTTCTCACGGTTTCTCACCTTAATTTCCCTTTTTTTCTTCATTTTAAATTTGCTTGATCCTCAACTTTTTTCTCAACCATCCTTCACTCTGAAGCTCAAGTTTTGTCTTCATTTTCTATTTTGACTCCCTCCTGCCCTTTATGTCCTCTCATGAGAAGCTGCTGCCTGGCCTCAAAGGGAGCACTAGAAAGGATCCATCAGCCAGACTGCTATTCTCATGAGAATGCATCCTGCGTATTGCTCTGCTCTGTTCTGCTCACTATTATATCTATCCAACCCCAGATAGCCTTTACTGTAGATCATAGGCTGCTTTTTTGTATTTTTTGCAAAGCTGAATATAGTTGTAATTCTATGCCTTGTTGGACACTGCTTACACATTTTCCCAAGCTGTTTGTTATATCTTTGCTGCTGAACTAGGTCTATTTGGAGGGCATTGTTATAATAGGCTATATCATCATATGCTGTAGTGTGCATGGCAATGGATTGGCCTTATATGTGCTTATGTTGTACTGAGAAGTATTGAAGGGTCACAAGGAATACCTGCTGCAGATTTAAGGCATGAAACATTAATCTGCCAAACATATCTGGAGGGTTTTTGAGCCCCAGCTGGAGACATTGGTATGGTACTTTTAAGCCTCAGTGCTGGACTAAAACAAAGCCGCATTTTATCCCCATATAACAACATCTGGGCATGCTTAACAGCATGGATATATAAACAAGCCCTATGGACACCACGTCCCCCCACACTCAATCACTGTTCGCACACCCGCTCTTCCCTTTCCCTCTTGATTTTCTGAAGGCTGTTGTTGGTTTGGGACTGGCACATCAGTGCTGATGGTGTGCATCCAATTAATTAGCCAAATCTTATCTAATTAGTGATAGCTGGAAGAATAAAGCAAGTACACTCCCTTATAGTTGTAAACACCCTCTGGTCAGCTTCATTCTCTCCTCCTCCATAACCTCTATGATCTGTTGATGCTGAGTAGGAGGACAAAAAAGAGGCTTGTGAATGCTGCTTGGTCAAAGTGTCCATCATTAGGCGGCTATTCCTCATGGCTCACATTTATTTTAGAGCTCCTGCAGAATTAAAACCGGACAGCCTCCAGCATCCCCTAATAGCACTGCATCACAAAACAGTATAATGGTTTCTCTGTCTTTAAGGTGTCTGTCTTTGTGGACCTCTGCATTATTTGCAGTGCTGTAAGCAAAAGTCAGCACCATAGGACACACAACTGAATCCCTTGCATTCCTCAACACCTGTGCCTCTGTGTTATTTAAAGCACTCAGGGGCTCTGCACCAAACACCAGCCACAGGCTATTTGCTTGTGCGTGTCGTGTGTGTCTATATGTGTGCAAGTGTTCAGGAAAGAACTTGCTCTCTATAATGTAGTAGCTATTAGCAACAGGCTATGCACAGGCAAACAACACTAAACAATTTGAAACCATTTTGTCTAGACAAGAAAAAAAGGAAGTGATATGTCTTTAGGGAAGAACTGCTGTAAGACGTAAATGTATTTATTGTTTTAGTTTGGACATGAATACAAATAGCATTAATTCAATTCAATTGTGGTATTTGAGTTTTATTAAAGTAAAGATTCAAAATTATAATGCTTGTTTTACCATTAGTATATAAATTTTAATTTCCTGAAAAATAAATTTATGCTTCAGTACACAGCATTGACTTTAGGAAATGCATCATCTATTGTCCCTTTCATGAAACCAAAGATGCATGGTTTCTGTGTCTGTCATTTAAACAAAAACAATGAACATTCACTTCAATATGCTACTGCTTTTAGGCAGGAAAATAAAGTCGAAATCATCAAAGGGCATAGGTTAGTGGCATGGGTTTCATGTTTGTCAACTTCCTTTAAAAGCACTGTGGAAGTCATAAAATAATTTAGCTGCTGTTCAACACAGTATCTGGCTTAAATTTACCAATTTGCTTTTAAAGCAGGAATACAGTGGTCATCCCCAGCTGTACAATGGTCATCCCTCTGCAGTTGAAGTGTCATGCCATGTTTATTCTTATCATCTATCTTCAGCACTTCCAAATAGCAGGGTGTAAAATGATTTTCTTGAAGCTTCTCCAAGTCATAAGGGCTGTTGCAATTCAGACCAAAATGATTTAACCCTTGGCAGATTTAGATTTTATATTATTTTATTAAATCAAAATGTTTGTTTATGATAGGCAATTAGACAGATAATAATATAAAGCTGAATGTCAATGTTAATTCATTTTTATATTGCATTTAAAAGACAACAGTTCTTCAAAATGCTTTACAGTTTCACCAAAATACATAAAATAGCAAAGAGAATAAAACTGTAATAAAACAAAATAAAAGCAGGAATAGTTAAAAGTTCTAATATCTATTTACAATATAATACGAAATTACTCAATGACCAGGGAAAAGTTCTAAGTTGTTAATTCATATTTACAGTAAATTATTCTATTGTCTGAGAGGTGCAGACATGTAAAGATAAAGGTATTCCACAGCCTTGGGGTGGCCACAGTGAATCACCTCTACATCTTAACTTTGATGTCAGCAGATGAAGGCGAATCATGCTGCCTGACAAGATTGCCCTCAAAGGTATGTGGATGTTGAGGAGATCTCAAAGATCAAATGAGGCTAGACCATTTCATACATTAACACTAGAACTCCCAGGGCCGTCAATTTGACGGTTTTGAAAGTTTGACATGCCATAACTCTGGTTTATTAAAACTTATCTTCCTGGTATCCTGACTTTTTCTAAACCTGTGTCTTGTGTATTTCTATGTCTCTATTTAAAAAAAATAACAAAGTAAATAAAAGATCTAAGTGTTTCTACCTCTAACTACCACAGCCGCTATTTTGACGGCCCTATTATTTACATAGATATTTTTTTCCCGTGGCTGAGTATACACACGAGCGTTGCCTAGCAACCGCCACTCTAGAACGCAGTCTGAGAAGGAGATTGTTGGCATCTTCCAAATGGCTTCCAGAAGGATATGTTCTGCTCAAGAAACATTGGAAATGCTTCAAAAATTTAAGTATTCTGACGGCTCTTGGTCAGCATTCAGTTCCAGTGACAGCGGGTCAGAGAATGAGCCTCCCCCGGCTAAAAAATCACGAGTCTTCCCATTAGCAGGAGGTTGTGGTACATTATTTCAAGGAAGTAAAAGACTAGCCTATGTAACGATTTTGTCATTTTAGGCCATAGTTTACAGATTAGTAAACTAATAATATATAAACTATAGCAACAGTGCCACAATCAGCGCAGGTTCAGAGACATGGAGATGAGACTGGTGCCCAGTGCCTAGCTATAAACCCAGCAAACCAGCTCACTAGCAGGAGAGAAACTACAAATCAAGGTACTGATAATGGAAAAAGAAATAAACAAAAAGTTAGGTCATAGATATAGTAGCCCAGTAACAACAATCTATTCTGCGCTTTACAACGTTTTCATCGCAAGACGAGCGCACACCTGGTAAGGAAGAGGAGATAGGAAAGGATGGCACTGTGTGGACAGTAGTAGGGGAGGAAGAAAGTAGAGGGAGGCGTCAGACCCAGAATGCATTGACAGACTGCCAGATCAAAGATGCCCAGACCGCATTCCTCTGCTTGATGGACGCCGAAATGCTTATCCACGTTCAGGGCTGCAGTGTGGCTGAGGCCTGCAGAGTTTTAGGAGATGATTCCTCCTCGGACATGAGTGTGGCAGAACTGAAGGCATTTTTAGCACTAGTTTATGTCCGCGAAGTGAATGGGGGGTGTAACACGGAACTGTCCAGCTTTTGGTAGGATTAGTAAAGCTCTTTTTAAAAATGTACCCGCTACTCTATTATTTTTCAGTACTATTTATAAATAATAATAAAACATAATAGGTTTTGATCAAATACTATTATTGATTCTTGTCAAAACCATAATGTTATAGCGTGCAAGAAAACCTGTAGCATTCTGACCGCTTGTAATGCAATGATGTCATCATCGACTCGTATCCAGAATGCCCGCCATCAAATTGACGGCATGGGAGTTCTGGTAGTGTTAGAATTCTGGGGGTCCTAGTGTTAAAAGTTAACAATAAAATTTCTAAATCAATGTGACGATGGAAAGGCAGCCGGTTGAATATATATATATATATATATATATATATATGTACAGTACAGACCAAATGTTTGGACACAGCTTCTCATTCAAAGAGAAGAGTTTTCGTTATTTTCATGACTATGAATATTGTAGCCTCACACTGAAGGCATCAACACTATGAATTAACACATGTGGAATTATATATTTAACAAAAAAGTGTGAAACAACTGAAAATATGTCTTATATTCTAGGTTCTTCAAAGTAGCCACCTTTTGTTTTGATTACTGCTCTGCACACTCTTGGCATTCTGTTGATGAGCTTCAAGAGGTAGTCACCTGAAATGGTTTTCACTTCACAGGTGTGGCCTGTCAGGTTTAATAAGTGGGATTTCAAGCCTTATAAATGGGGTTGGGACCATCAGTTGTGTTGTGCAGGAGGTGGATACAGTACATAGCTGATAGTCCTACTGAATAGACTGTTAGAATTTGTATTATGGCAAGAAAAAAGCAGCTAAGTAAAGAAAAATGAGTGGCCATCATTACTTCAAGAAATGAAGGTCAGTCAGTCCGAACAATTGGGAAAACTTTGAAAGTGTCCACAAGGGCAGTCGCACTAACCATCAAGCGCTACAAAGAAACTGGCTCACATGAGGACCGCCCCAGGAATGGAAGACCAAGAGTCACCTCTGCTGCGGACGATACATTCATCCGAGTCACCAGCCTCAGAAATTGCAGGTTAACAGCAGCTCAGATTAGAGAACAGGTCAATACCACACAGAGTTCTAGCAGCAGACACATCTCTAGAACAACTTTTAAGAGGAGACTGTGTGAATCAGGCCTTCATGGTAAAATTGCTGCTAGGAAACCACTGCTGAGGACAGACAACAAGCAGACGAGACTTGTTTGGGCTAAAGAAAACAAGGAATGGACATTAGACCAGTGGAAATCTGTGCTTTGGTCTGATGAGTCCAAGTTTGAGATCTTTGGTTCCAACCACCGTGTCTTTGTGCGGCACAGAAGAGGTGAACGGATGGACTCTACATGCCTGGTTCCTCCCATGGAGGAGGAGGTGTGATGGTATGGGGGTGCTTTGCTGGTGACACTGTTGGGGATTTATAAAAAATTGAAGGCATACTGAACCAGCATGGCTACCACAGCATCTTGCAGCGGCATGCTATTCCATCCGGTTTGCGTTTAGTTGGACCATCATTTATTTTTCAACAGGACAATGACCCCAAACACACCTCCAGGCTGTTTAAGGGCTATTTTACCAAGAAGGAGAGTGATGGGGTGCTGCGCCAGATGACCTGGCCTCCACAGTCACCGGACCTGAACCCAATCGAGATGGTTTGGGGTGAGCTGGACTGCAGAGTGAAGGCCAAAGGGCCAACAAGTGCTAAGCATCTCTGGGAACTCCTTCAAGACTGTTGGAAAACCATTTCAGATGACTACCTCTTGCAGCTCATCAACAGAATGCCAAGAATGTGCGGAGCAGTAATCAAAACAAAAGGTGGCTACTTTGAAGAACCTAGAATATAAGACATATTTTCAGTTGTTTCAGACTTTTTTGTACAGTATATAATTCCACATGTGTTAATTTATAGTTTTGATGCCTCCAGTGTGACGCTACAAAATTCATAGTCATGAAAATAAAGAAAACCCTTTGAATGAGAAGGTGTATACAAACTTTTGGTCTGTACTGTACATATATATATATATATATATATATATATATATATATATATATATATATATAGCCTAAATGTCTCAGGGGTGTGAATGTAATTTCAAGTTTAATAATACAGTTAATTAATACCTCACAGTTAACTGTGATTAGTATTGCTGTGACATATTGTGCCAAATCAAGAAGCATGTAAAGCATAAATTATGAAAAGAAGGTCAAAAAATAAGATTTTTGAATGGATGAATGAATTATAGATATGAATGTAACAAGAGTAGCAGGTCAAGCTGCCACAGGATAGCCTGATTTAAAAAGTTAAAAATATAAAACTCACACAAATAAAATGTTGGCAATTGATTGCACTATGTGCTTTTCCAAAAGTATTTTTCAGAGACTGACTGCCAACAGTTCCAGATCTAAGTGTTTCCTTTGTAATTGAATTAACTGACAAATCTTGGCATTTATATATCTGTTTTTTTTTTTTTCTTATGTAAATCCAATACAAACAGGAAAAAATTTACTAGTAATAAGACTTTGTTTAAAATATGTGATTTTCTGAGTGTTGAGATGGAGGTGGACCCATGTGCACTAAAATGTCATTATTTGACCCTCAATGAAACTATAGATTTGCTTCATGGTTTCGTGCAAAGGGAGGCGATAATCTGTAAATGTTAAAACTTAAAAATATATTTCTTTAATAAAACAGTGACACATTTAAACAGTTATTATGTCTTGTTTTAAAAGTTGAGGTCCAGTTTGCATGTTTACTATTGTCCTAATACAACGCTTGTGTGGCAGAGGTTAAAAATGTAAATATTATTCAGCGGTCTGTTGTGTTTAGACTTCTGTGTACATTTGCTAGTCTGCTTGACAGCACCAAAAGGTATGCTGTCCATTTCTAGATTTTAAAACCTGTCAGTTAACTGCCTCAAGTTCTCTTTTGATCAAGTTTTATCTGTATTTTTTATTAAAGAGAAGGTATGTGGCGATTACAAGAGAAAGGGGTTGATTCAAATTATTCCCAGGCTGCCCACTGTGGCACTGATTGTCTATATGCAAATGGTCATGTTTATCACACCAGGGAAAGAGGAAAGCACACTGTGTCCTGGATAATCACTGGCTTGCTTTTGAAGGAGCAAAGTGAAATACAAACAATCTTAGTTTTGAAAGTTAATAATTAATACACAAAAACTGATGCATGCATATATATAATGTGATGCATGAGCTATTCATGTTTTATTCTTTTCCAAGTATTGTGATTTTGAGGGAAATGCCATCAGTGACATCATGACTGTGATGCTTTCAATGTAGCCATTTATCTACCAATACAAAATCTAAATGTCACATAAATGGGAGGTCTGTAAGTAGTTTATGTGCTCTTCACTGCACACCATGAACATGATCACAGCCCCTCCTCTCTTTGCACTCTCTCAGCAATCTTTATCTTTATTTGAGGAATTAGCCCTGCCTTAATTTGGATACAATGCATTACTACTCCTTGCAGTTCTTTATGCAATGATATGTACTTGATTTCACATGTTGATTAAGTGTCCATCATTTAAGCACGACTGACCTCCTCTTGCTTTTGCCAAGCCAAACTCCAAAGTTAAAGCAGAACATCTCTGTGGTGAAGTTCTTAATCACAGCTGAATAGTCATGGCAACAAAAATGAGGGACTTTGCTGATATATATGTTTATAATATCGCTCCTTAGTCCTGACAAACTGGAAGAAATTGTTTGTATATCAAATGCAATGCGAATTTGGGCATAATTTAGAATAATTATTATTATTAATAAACAATTATTCTCTGGACAGTTTACTCAGACATTATCCAGACAGAATGCAAAGTTTGTGTGGAAGGTGCCCACAATGAGATGATGAAAAGTAGTTCAAATGCAGTGGCCCCATTTTTGTTTAATGAGCAAACAGTCATCAAGACATAGTAGTTACAGTGTGGGAGTCAATTTGTAAAACATAAAATCATTTATTTTATAGTTTGTAAGGTGCACAGTATTAGTTAATAAGTCATTTAACCAATAAGTTAAGCAAAGTGAAGCAAACTTCAAAATTTCATAAAAATTTCTTTTTTTTTTTTTTTGCAGCAATAGTGCTCTTTAGTTTCTTATTTTAAGACAGTGAAGAGGAGACACTGAGAGGAGAGGGGTCAAGAGAGGGGGGAAGACATGCAGCAAAGGTTCAGCAGGCCAGATCTTAGACCTGTGATGGCCTGAGTCTTGGACTAAGGCCTCCAAATATGGGTTGCCCATTTTACCCTTATGCCACTACAAACCTCCAACTATACTGCTGAAAAAACTGGATTTAATATACCTAAGTATCGCATTTTGGGCCATATACATATAATATGTACATAGGTAATTATAACAATACAAAATGACTCTTTACAAATATCTTATGACAGATTTACAGTGCGGTGAAGAAGTATTTGCCCCTGACTGATTTCTTCAGTTTTAGCTTTTTTTGTCACACTTAAATGTATCATATCATCAAATAGATTCTAATATAACACAAAGTTAACCTGAGTAAATAAAAAATGTTTTCAAATATTTTGATTGAATTTTTTAAAAGAAAGGGAAATCAAAATCACCCTCACCTAATGTAAAAAGTAATTCCACCTTAAACCTATGTAGAGTTACCTACAGTAACTACTGGGTTATGCGACCCTTAGGGTTAACAGTTTAAAGTATTTACATTAACTGGCAATGCGTCTTTCCCTTTCAGATGGCACAATATTGTCCCAATTTTCTTGCACAAATGTTTTAACTCTGTCGCACTGGAGAGTTTTCCAGCATGAACTGCCTATTTAAAGTTACACCACAGCATCTGCCAGATTTAAGTACGGACTTCGACTGGCGTGCTTGGGATCTCAGGATTTTCTGCTTGAGGCCTGAATTTATGGTTCTATCAATTATGGCAAATCAGCCAACCAAAGCAACCCCAGACCTTCACACTACCACTACCATGTTTGACTGTATCTTATATTTCCGAAACACTGTTTTTTATAATAATCTTAAATATATTGCTACTAGTATATCTTGCTAGTAGCAATATATGTAAGTAGCTATAGTATAGCTGCTAAATTTACTTTTTTGATTTGATTTTCTTTTTTTGCTTCTTTAATTTTCTTCCTTGTTTTTTTAACTATTTCAGTCAAAATACTCCTTTCTGTAAGATTAATTAATATGTACTATAACATATCCTTTAATAGCGCTTTTTAATATTGATTTTGGCCTTTTGTTTTTCAGATGGACCCCTGGGACCGCGTGGGCTTATGGAAGCTACAGAGATGTGCACACAGGAGTGCCTTGTCCTGGGACATTCAGACAACTGTTGGATGCCTCCCACATTAGGATCATACCAGCAGCCTAAGTCGCCTGTGTCTAGCTTTGGCACTCAGCGGGAGTGGGGTCAAAAGGATAGACTTCTCAATGGACACACTCTGTCCAGAAGCTGGAAAAATGAAAGTGGACGGTCAGAGCATTTTGGTGACAGGAAGCAGTTTGGAAGTGGGGAGGGACACTTCACCAGCAGCAGCATGGCTGATATTCCTTTGGTAAGTCTGAAGTCTTGCCAATCAGCATCCTGCCCAGATAGTCCAAAGGACCAGCAGCTATAAAACAGACTTACCTTTGCTGCAAGCAATCTTTAAGAGGACAGAGTAAACAGGTGAGGCATCTTACCTGGGCTTACCCTGTGTTTCATTAGTTAATTTTTTGTCTCATTTCTTCCCACTTAAGATGATGCTTCTGCAGACTAATAATCATATGTACTCTTTAGGCAACAAAACACTGCTTATGCTTAGTTCTCCACAGTAAAATGCTTCTACAGCTGCACACAAATACTTTTTTTTTGCTATGATTCTCCATGAATAACCTTTTCTGCCCACTTCTTGTGGAGACATGAGGAAGAAGAATCTGCATAAAACTGAAAAAGGGAAAAAAATGACTGGCAGACCAATATATACAAATATTTGTGGTGTGATTGTTATTGAGCTGTTTGGGACTATATTATTCAACACAATCAAATAAAAATGTGATTATGTTTCAGGAAAATATTGTTCTTATGACACTTGTTTGTGGACACCTGTTTATTCTGTCATTGTCTCTGTGTTTGTAAATAATACTTATTAACCACAATCATGTATCTGTAATATTCACAGTGGGTAGTACAGTTCTTGGCTTTTGTCATCATAATGACTTCTCATCAAGTTCTGGGAACTTCAGCTGGACAAAACCTATGATATAGCATGTCCAACGGGAAAACATTTATCTGAAACTTTTTTCATGATTATTTAAGCAAAATCTTGCCACATAATTTATTTTCATCTATATCCCATATAAATTTTATTCAAGTGCTGCAAAATGTCAAAGCTAAATCTGTTTTTTTTTCTTTTTTAGAAAAACAAAACAAACAAAAAAAGCTTAATGAAGGATGTCAGTGCTCAACATGTGCATTATAAAACTGAAAAGCTCTGAAAGCTCTCTGATTTTGAAAGTGTTTAGTACAATTAAATAGCAATATATTTGTAAATGGCTAAATGTTTTATCTAATGTTGATCTTATTATTGTATAGATTTTATTCAAATTGTGGTTTAACTGAGTGCAATTTCTCAGTAGTACCTGCAATTTATTGACATATGTATGTTAATCAATATATATATATATATATATATATATATATATATATATATATATATATATATATATATATATATATATATATATATATATGTATGTATGTATGTATGTATGTATATATATATGTGTGTGTGTGTATATTATTTCCACAGACAATTTTTTCCATACATAAGAAAACACAGATAAAGATAACACTTCAATCACTGTGCCTTCATGACATTTCTTCAAACATTGAATTGTGCTTATTTAAATGACAAGAACATGTTGGCTCCAGTAAATATCAAGTCTGAAATCAAATGCCTTATGCATTGAGTGTTTGCCAAATTGAAACACATAACCACACCGCTGTAAGTGTAAGATCAAGTCACCAAACAAAAACAAAAAATAAAAAGACATGGACTGACTGTGTGTGAACCATGAAAGATAAATTGTCATTTCACCAGTTGGTTTTCACAGCATGGACAGCAAATACACAATGGAAAAGCATGCTAAAAGATAAACCTTATACAATTAAATTTGTCATTTTTGTCTTTCCTTTTTCTTTTTCTCTTTGAGGTGGGGGTTGTGGGTAGAGTTGAGTTGTGCATAAAGAGTAATTCCGTTTGTAAAGCACTTTCACATTTATGTCACAATATAAAGATGTTAAGTGGGATGGAGTGATTTGCTTATCACAATATGTTTATCAGTTGTGAAGGTGTTTGACATCGCCAATACTGAAACAATTAATCCTTGTTACTCTACAGCTACTGCAATAAATGTTTTAATTATGTGTATGCTTTTTTTGCGTACAGGATGGCTACATCAGGAAATCTGTGTCCGTTTTGTGAATAAATACCCACATTAACCTAGGGAACTTTATTTTGAAAGCAGTGCTTTAATATTTTACAGGTTTTTGCCTAATTAGAGCGATTTCCTTTCTTAAAAAAATTGAAAATTATCTGTTTTTTTCACTACTTAACATATTTTTTTCTGTATAAAATGATGACACATTTACTTGTGAACAAAGCAGAAACAGATTTGTTAAAACATCCTCCAAAACAGTGCGTCCTGTCCAGTTTTTATTGCTGCTGTTATATTTTGCATCTTGTGTTCTTACAGAAAATAAAAACGTCCTAAAATATTACTTTCAGTGTCACTGTGGCATAAACAGATGGCTAACAAATCCCAAGGGAAACAATTCAAGAAATTATCTCCTAGAAGGTTACAAGGAAATAGAGTTTAACCATCCTTAGAAATTTCACAGCTTGTTGTTGAGGTGTATTTTTATGATATAGCTTTGGACCAATTACTGCATATTTAAAATTTGCGCAATGATATTTCCTTAAAACATTTGTATTAATACCATCTCTCCAACTCCAGATAAGAACATTTTGTCATTATAACAATTTACTATATATAGTCATATTCAATAAATTATATAATTATTGAAAAGTTTGTTTAATTTAGTAATTCAGTTCACTAAGTGAAGCCCATTATTTTAAGTAATTACACTGAGACTGATGTTTTCAATCCTGAATATCTGTTAATTATGATGATTGTCCATGTACAGCTAATAAAAACAGGACATTTAATATTAGAATATTACATCAGACCAATTTAAAAAAAAAATATTTTAATACAGAAATGTGGGCTTAATGAAAGGTCTGGCTAGATAGATAGATAGATAGATAGATAGATAGATAGATAGATAGATAGATAGACAGACAGACAGACAGACAGACAGACAGACAGACAGACAGACAGACAGACAGACAGACAGACAGCAGAGACGCCCAGACGTCCCTCTCTCCAGACACCTCCTCCAGTTCCTCCAGGGGGAGCCTAAGGCGTTCCCAGGCCAGCCGAGAGACATAGTCCCTCCAGCGTGTCCTCGGCCGTCCCCTAGGCCTCCTCCCGGTGGGACGTGCCTGGAACACCTCCCGAGGAAGGCGTCCAGGAGGCATCCGGTATAGATGCCCGAGCCACCTCAACTGGCTCCTCTCGATGTGGAGGAGTAGCGGCTCTACTCCGAGCCCCTCCCGGATGGCCGAGCTCCTCACCCTATGTCTAAGGGAGTGCCCGGCCACCCTACGGAGGAAGCTCATTTCAGCCGCTTGTATCCGTGATCTCGTTCTTTCGGTCATGACCCAAAGTTCATGGCCATATGTGAGGGTAGGAACGTAGACCGACCACACTTTTAAACTGATACCATTAATTCAACATAATCTTCAAATTCACTTAATAACCATAGGCATGGAATTTCTTTATATACTGTCACTTCTGAGGTCATTAAACATAGAGTGACATTTTAAAAAGCTGGCTTACAAATAATGAAATAATGAATCTATATAAAATATGAGTTTCACTTTCTGAAATGACTAACAAAACATGTCAAAACTACATTTTATAGGATTTATCAATTAGAAAGTCCCCCCCCCCCCCCCCCCCCCAAAAAAAAAAAAGTCCTTATCTATTTAGATTGAGGCATAAGATAAATTATCTGACATAACATATCTGTACAAGTGATGACATTATCCCTTATTTCTGTTCTTTGTTTCCTATTATACACTGTTATAATACAATACATTGTTTGTTTGCTATCAGTACAGTATGTTTGTCTTTTCCATTCCTCTTTGGGATTTCTTTAATCATGACTTTCAGGAATTAACTCATTATAGCATAAGTAATAAATAAATAGATAAATCAGCAAATATTTATTTGTTCTTCACTGTTGGAGTCATCCATTTTGGTCACACAGTTTCACATCCGCAACTCAGACATTGCAGCTCTGACGTCCCCAGGATTATAAATTCGCCGAAAATAAAGATTTCGTTGCCACAACGGGACGACACAACGGAGGCGCATATCTGGAGAGACAAAAACTCGCAGGCGAACTTTTGCTCCACAAGGCCATTCCCGGAAGAGCTTAAAAGCTGGAAATCTGTCTGATACAAGAAGTCAGAAGATTCATATACCAATCAAAGACCACACCTAGCGCAGGTGAAAACCCACAGAGGTTTTATTTCCAAGGAGATGAGTTTCCTCCTTGTTGATTCAGTCGACTAAATGGTTCTTCATATTTTCCCCTCTTGGAGGGATGAGAAGTTTACCGTTTTTTTTCTTGAGTTGATCATGGACCCGTGACCCCCCCGCCCCTTGTTTTTCTTCAGACCTGACCCAACCAGTGGAGAGAAGAAATCAACGTCAAAGTAATTTCATTCTTTTTATATTAAATTGGATAGGTGCATTCAGAAGTCTGGGCTGGATGAGGCATAGTTAAGGTGATTTAGAATCACCAGTAGTTAATTCAAGATATCAACTTGTTGCATGCAAAACTGATTAAAGTGTTTCACGCTGAGCTGTGTTTTGATTTGCTGCGCAAGTGCTGCTGGATCATACGTGTTCATGTTTTGTCCGGCGGATCCCAAAATCAGCCAGGAGTTAGAAGTTGGACTTTTAAAAGTTTTTAATTCAAAGCAACTATGGTCTGGGCCTCGCCTGACCACTCCTTTGTTCCAGTTTTATTACTGGAGTTTTTCCACTGAGTTCCCGCCTCAGAGTTTTATGACTCATTGTTCGAGATTTGGGCCAATCAGCTGTACGGCTAAAGGGGCGTGGCCCCACCATTTTATCAGCTAATCGCTGCAATCGAGACATCAGCACGACAGGAGGACTTCTCTTTTCACTTAACCCAAATTGCACATTTTGTCGATAAAACTGCTGGTTTGATCTTGATTTTTCTTTTATTATTATTGTTAGGTAGTAATTTTTATTCACTTTGTGTAGAACAGTGCTTGTTAGTTAGGTGAAGGTTTTTGGACCAGAATAATGGTATATCAGGAATATTTGGCTTCAATAAATCTTCATATATATAATTAAGAGAAGCGTTTGCGTTAATTTCGTGCAAGAGTGATTTATCTGTCAAAACAAGGTCGAAGTTCCCCCACCTTCGGTGAAGTGGTTGTATAAACAGTGACATTTTGTGGTTTTGGTTAATAATTAATAACTATTAAAGAGCTTTTAGCCCGTAATCACAACTCCAGAGGACATTTCTGATTTCTATTCATAAGTAATGATTTTTGGTTAAGAAATAAAAGAAATTCAAATTATGATTTCAAATTATAATTATTGATGAATATTGATTTATCAATAATCATAATTCTTACATTCACCATGGAAATGACTATGAGCTTTTCATTTATTTTTATTTTTTTATCCATTTCGCTTTTTGCTTCATTTGTAACCTGAAGTTTCACTCCTGTGTCTTATACAACACAGTGGAGTCATTTCTAGGTAGTGGTAGTTGTATCCAACCTCAACCAGATTAAATTATCTGTCATTCAGAACCTGATGCTAATGCTTGTTCAGTCTCTGGTGCGCTCATCAGGGTTTGTGAATAATTAAGTTAAATCATTGGCTGATTACACAAAATATCAAGCTATAAATGGAATTATGAAGGCACCATTAACAGTAAACGTGATGTAAAGGAATCAGAAAGCCTAAGGCAAATGCTGTCCAATAAAACTCCAAAAATATCAAAAAAATACACATACTATTCTTAACATAAGCATGCTGATATGATGTCTAGAAATAAATTAAATGGTTGGGGCTGACTTATTTTGGTTTATTTTTAAACATCAGATATTCAAGTGATTAATCAAACAGTACATGTGTTATAGGCTTTACCCCTCCTAACAGCCCCCCTTTGACCCTGAACTGGCTTGAGCAGACGTGATAAATGGATGGATGACTGGACAATCTAACAGTTTAAGTCTTATTAAAAGTTCAATTTATAAACAATTAGGAACATAACAGTAATCAGAAAAGGAGCTAACCTCCAGCTGCTCCTTTGAGTTTCATCTCAAATGACGTAAGAAGTTTGATTTGTTTGACACTGAGCCGGGAACAACCAATCAAAGGCCACCAAATCATGCAAATGTTGATTATTATTGATTGATCGACTGATTAAGAGGTCAGCTTCCCAGAGGTCTTAAATAAGTAAATATGTTTTTTTAAACACTTGCAAAGGCCATCCCCATATAAATCAAAGTGTTTTTGTATAAAAAGCATTGCATGCAATCCAATACAATATCATCTGTAATATCTCCCAGGGCATTTACTTCTTTTAGTCTTTTAGGTTTCTGTTTCTCACTCAGACCCCATTTCATATTTTTATCAGCTGATAACCCAGCAGACCAGCTTAAATTATGACTTGCCATGCTAGCTATCAACTAGTAAGACTGTAAGAATGGTTTCTGAGGAGCTTCAAAGCTAATTGCCTTGGAAGTGAGAGGGGAAGTAAATTAGTGTCATGACAAGAAAAAAAACGGTTCCCAATTGCATTTGCTTTTTTGATGGCTTTGAGAATGTTTTTCAGACAGGGAAGCCAGAGTGGAACAGAACAAATGTTCAGCGGGAATCAGTCACAGCGACTGAATGTGCATAAAGTAGGAGGAGAGAACTCACAAAGACACAGTAGACAAAAAGAGCATCATCTGCATGTTTTAAAGACTGTATTTAAAGAATATAATAGCGAAAATGAATATTAGTCAGCTGTAAATGTATGAGAGTTTACCTGGGATCTCCACCATCAGCAATCCTATAGTTTTTGAGCCTTAATGGTTTGAGCAGGCACAGATTTGGATTTGGCTCTGAAATAAAAGCACTCTTTGAGAAGCCAAGACCTAAAACAAGAAAGAGAAAAGATTTTAAAGAACAGGGCTTTTCACAGATTACACTCAAATGATGGCAAGAGTTGAACAGCCCACAGCTGTTAAACCCAAGCTGTTTAACTTTACTATATGTTTCAACCCTTTACTCACGCAGAAGATAAATGTGCACAATATAACCTTAAATAGAGTTTTATTGGAGTCTTATATTTTTCAAGAAAATTATAAGAAATAAAAAAACCTTTTACAAAATGAATCATTTAATTTTAAAATAAATGGTACTCTTTAAATGTGTATGTTCCAGTGTGTAATTTTTAGAATGATTTAGAATTTCAATAATTTTCCTTACCTTATTCTGACAACCTAAAGAACAACCTTTAGACATGTCTGCAAATAGCTGAGGCTTATGCATCTTGTTCAAAACTCTAACCTTAGAGTATCCATTTAAATAAACAGAAGGACAATATGTTATATTTATAAACCCAAAGAAAGAAGTGGCTAACTAAATGAAACATGAAGGTCAGTAGAGAGGATGATGAGGGAACATGAACTGTCATGCCGTAGCTACCGCAATAACTATGACAGATTAAAGAGAAATTGCAGCTTGGCCAGCTACTATAACTCCGACCTCATACCACAAATCTGAGTCTTTGAGTTATTACATTCATAGAGGTCATAGTGAAAAATGGGTCAAAGCTGAATATGGAGGTTTCCTTTAGAAGCCTTGAACGCTCAACTTTTAGATCAGGAAATGATGCAAACAAGATTACACAGAGAGAAGCCTGGAACTCTCTGGCCTGTTAAATTAAATTGAATGGCAAATTGAGAGGAACATTTTGTATTCCAGATCAACAGATCACTGATATAAATATAAAATACTGGTCAAGCCAGGCAACGTAACACTTTTTTTTTTCAAAGAGATATTATAGCACATTTTCTAGATGCCAAAAAGGTACAAAATTAAGAACTTTAAAAGTGATGTTATAATTCAGATTTTTGGAAAACCATTATGCTACAGTTAATGAGAAACTAGCTCAACAACTTTTCTGTTAGAGTTATTATATTTATACCCACTTCTAGTGAAAATAAAATATTTAACTGAACAGCTGGTAAAAGCATTGATAGAAAGTCCTGATAGTTTCATCAAGTGTTAAAGCCTTAGTGAGGATCAATGAGCATACTGCTTGTGAGACAGCAATTCCCTTGACCAGAAGGCCATTTAGAGAACGATCTGATGACTTCAGTCCGTCTTGGTCCTTCTCAAAATTTGATCCACATGGGCACAACAGACACATCTGTATGGATTGCTCCTGCAAGCCAATCAAGGAACAAACACTCTGCCAATATTCCCTCCAGATGAGGCCTGAGCTCTCAACAGAGAGCTGAGATGAAAGACAGAAAGCAGAGAGGGATTGTTGATTAACCTCTGCAGTCTGCAGTAAATCTGTACACACAGGAGAAACCCAGGTGCTGGCATTGGACCCATCCATGTCCACCACAGTAATCTGAAAGGGATTCTTGTCAAGAGCAACTGTCTTTAAACATTGTGTTGAAATAGACTGTAGAACAGTTTGCTTCTCACCTGTTATTGCCTTCTATGTGGTACCTTGTAATGACTAAGACCTCACTTTCATAGTACTACTTCAGTGTAATGTAAAAGAACTGTGGGTGGGGTAGATGTTTTTGTTTGTTTCTTACTTGGGTAAGTTGAACAACTCATATTGTTCTACTTTAAACTTGAATATATACATATAGACCCACTCAGTAAGCTAGAATTAAAAATATTTTTATTTATTTATAAACTGAATTCATTATATAGATTCATTACAACAGACTGGGGTTTTCAAGTCTTTATTTATGTTTGTTATGATGATTTTCTGCTTACAGCTAATGAAAACATAACATTTAAGATTGCAATATTACATCCGACAAACAAATAAACATTTTTAGTACAGAAAGGTGGGCTTAATGAAAATTATGTTTAATACCTGCTTAAAGGCTGTAATTTCAAAAGGTACTTTTAATCTGACAAACAAACCTCATTGAAACACATTCTAATTTATAGAATTCATATGAATGTAGAAGAATGTTTTAAGTAAAACAAAGGTTTTAGGGCAGTGGTTTATGTAAAATATCACATATTTCAACAAAGGCTACTAAGGAATATATATACAAACAGGAAATGCAGGGAGAACCAATGAAAAACAAGACCAGGTACTTAGGAGAAACAAGAAACAGGTGCGAGCTAGGCTTACGTAAACAGAAGGAAACAAGGACCAGACCGGGTAAAATAAACAAAAACACAAACTCAAAAACACAGACACCAGTATTTAGATCATTTTAATATTAGTATTAGTTTCTCCCTATTATTTAATTCCTTTGTATTGAGTTTGTCTTTCTTGTGTCGTGCTCTTTGAATTTTGGTTTAGTCTCTCATACTGGTATTAATTCTTAGGTTTTCGTTAGTTAGATCTTATGTTTTCCATTCAGTTTTCCTTGTGCCCATTATTCAACCCCCCCTCAGTTCCCTGCCTAGATTATTCCCTCAGCAACCCTGCAATCTGTTGATTGTACTCACCTGGTTTATATGTTACTTTTCACTTTTTCTCAGTATTGAAGCTCCTTGGTTTTTCTCTCACCCCTGGATTCTATAGTTGCTGTCGCCCCAATTCTTTTGTGTTGTCATCGTGTGATGTGTGCTTACTCATTTTTAAATGCTTCATTCCACACTCTATTGTGCATCTGCTGATGTCCTGTTGCTATTTGGGTCTTCAAAAACCACCTTACATGACATTTGTATTCATTAACCTTACTTAATCTCTACTTTATTTGATTGGTTAAATTAAACAAACTAGTTTCTGTTGGGCCACAGAGTTTCTGGAAAATCTTAAAAGAAACTGCTCATGTTAGTTTTTCATGAAATATCCTAGGAAGAATAAACCTAAATGGGGAAGAAGAGTTCTGATGTCGACAAGGCTAATGATATGAAAAAGACATTACTGGACTTTGTGGTGAAAGGACATTGTAGACAGAAGGTAGCAGAAGAGAATCTGAACTTTAGTGGGTCAAGACTTCAACAAAACATCAAAAACAACTAGCATATTTTCCCTCTATAAATACAGAACAAACTAGGAGATTTTCACCAATACACTTGAGTAAACAACATAATTACTGGCCAGAAAATTCACCTCCGATCAAACTCTCATATGCAATAAACTCCAAAATAATTTCAGAATCTCCCTTATGCCCCTAGAAAAATAGAGACAGCTGACCATTAACTGGTAACATCAGTGGAAGGTTATTATTATTTTCTGGTTTGTAAAAGCAGTTACAGTAAGAACAAACAAGATAATAGAATAATCTAATATCCAAATGATAAGAAAGAAATAGTTTATGAATTCTTGTTGTGCGTTTTTGCGTTTTAATGCTATATACGTGCATGCATACATTAAGAAGATTAGGTAAGAGAGCATGACATGACATTTGTAAAAATGTGTACACTGATGTATGATAAATATAACAACATAAAGCAACACTTGCTTTTGTAGGCAGTCTACAGATTAGAAAATGATTATGGAAAGATAATATAAAAGAAGTATACCTTTCGCAGCCTTTACAGATGATAAGGAGCTGATTGACAAAAAAATTGGAAAAACTGTTTGGTTATAATGATTAATATTGTTATGTATATTTAGTCTCTTCCTTTAAACTTACCAGTTTCATGAAAGATTATCCTTTTCATGTATTAGCTCCATAATTGAAACCCTTTTTTTCCCAACCTGCTGGCATTTGAAATGCCTCCTGTCAAGTCACCTTTTGGCTGAATTAAAATAGAATTAGCTGTAATTGGGCTGGCTTTGGGGATGATATAATTTTATTTAATCCAAGGACTTTTGAATGCCTGAAAGACAGGACACAGATAAGTGCGATCCATTAAAATTCAAATGACAAGACTGTGACTGGGCATTACCAGACATAAGAGCTTTTAGACATTTACTTGCTGGGAAAGAAATTTTTCAGTGATTCTCCATGTGACAGTTCATTTCGAAAAGCTATCATTTTGAGATGCAAAAGGTACATGCTCAAGAGAAGGCACTGAACCACTTAATTGTATACTGGATGTTTTGTTTTTCAGGAAGAATGCATATGCAACTCTTTGAATAAAAAAACATTGTTTTCAGACATATTTTTTTGTTGAAAATGCAGTTATTTGGTAAAAGAAACTTCAACAAGCCACATTAATTAGGAATTGTGTCATCATTATATGATAATGATTTTGTGAACATAATTCCACAGTATAATTGCTATGTATTTTTTTTATGTTTTAGAAGTCTTCAAAGAGTGAGGAAAATCAAGACTAAATCATTTTTTTAAACACTCAGGGGATTATTATACCTTTAAAGAGCTGAGGTTGATGGTCAGTTATATCTCATGAACTCGAAACATTTTCATAGTTCAAATGAACTATCTCTTTACTTTCATATACTTTACTAACATCAAACTCATGAGTACTTACTCATCTTGCTTTTATTACTGGTTTTGCCTTCAGTCTTTAAAACCTCAATCTCTGAGCAGAACCAATGAAGAGGAGTCATGTTCTTTGCAGCATCAGCATCATCATCCTAATGATATGAGAGAACAGAAGGGGCTTTTTCTGACCTTGTGCTTCGTTTGTAATCTCCTTTGTGGAAATTACACTCTGACTTTATGAATATATTGTAATTAGGCATATGTATTCTAATAGGCACTAAGATATAGTTTCTGTCTAATCTCTCATTTATATGCAAAGAAGCACCAGTTAAAGAGCTTAGAATTTCTTCCGTCTTACTGAGTCCCTTTTCCCCTAATCAAGTTACTTTTTATTTGGCTTTTCTTAGGCTGCTATCTCTTTTTTCTTTTGAGTGAAAAGGGAGCATATTGCCATATAACACAAAGAACCCAGAGGTATGGCAACAGTTAAGACTTCAAGATTTATTTATGTATTCACGAAATCTAGACTGATAGGGCTGCAATTAAAATGGAATTAGAACTCTTAAAATAAAATAGTAACGATTGCAAATTTTTATTAAGTGCATTTTTTTATTTAGATAAATGAAATATAAATTTAATTATTTACTTGTGTTAGCCCCTGTAGAGAATAAACAAAGAAACCACAAAGAACACTACAATTACCTTACATAAAATAAAATAAAGCAAATAAAAGTACCGTAGGTGATTTCATAATTTTATTGTGAATTTAAAAAGCCCAAATATACAGTGTACCCCTGAACAGTGGCAATCCAGCTGACAATTTGCTTTGATCAGAGACTTTTGCAAGTCTAAAACAATTACATGTGTAACAAACTCAAAATAATTGGGTTGTTGAGAAAAGATACTGTTTTTAAAATTTGCATGGAGAGAATGTAATTAGTCAATTTAGTATAATTCTAAAGCACTTTGCTTAATGAATCTGTTATATGAAAAAATAAAAGAAAATAGTGTTTAAAGCAATTTTTCACACAACATATATTTTCCAGCACACAGCCATGGCAAACAGAAAGTATGCACTTTTCATTTTAGAGTTTTCTATTTTACAAGATGATACAATCTGGTACTTACCATGCTCTAAAATTGTTTAAATCTAACCTTAAGTTTACAAAAGCATACAACAAACTTAATACTGCTAGTATTAGTGGAATAATAAAAGCCAAAATGTAAAAGCTGAGCAACAATTAATGTGCATCCTAGCTTGTTCATCGGTTAACACACATAGCTACTCAGCCAATCACTTGGTGGCACCTCAATGCATATGGTAAAGACCACTTGCTGATGTTCTAACCAAACATCATGAATGGCATATTTATCAGAGCCAGACCAGTTGGTATGAGCATTTTAGAAATTGCTGAATAACTCAGATTTCCATGCCTAATCATCTTTCCGGTCTACAGGGAATAGTTTGATGAAGAGAAACTATCCAATGAGGAGCAGTTGCATGAAAGAAAATGCCACAGTCATGCCAGAGATAAGATTAGAATGAGTGGACTGGTTTAGGGTGTCAGAAAAAAACATCAGAAGCTCAAACAACCTTGTTACAATAAAGGTATGCAGAATACCATCTCTGAATGCACAGTGGATCCTTGAACCACATGGAATAAAGCAGCAAAGGACCAAACTGGATGCCACTCCAGTCAGCTCAGAACAATAAACTAAGGCTACAATTCATACTAACTGAAGTTGAACAATTACAGACTGTTGCCTGGTGCATGGCATTTTGTTTTAGGCAGTGACATTCAGATCAGAATCTAGCATAAACATGAAAGGATGAATTAATCTTGTTACTAGTGTCGAAATAATGTGGGAGGTATTTTCTTTATGCACCTAGGCCCCTTAGTAACAACTAAGATTTGTTCAAATGCTGCGTCCTGTTGTGGAGTGTGTTTTTTAACCATATTCATATACTTATGACCACAGAGTACCTAATTTCTGATGGCTACTTCAAGCAGGTTAATGCACCATATCACAAAGCGCTAATAATCTAAAACTGGTTGACAATGACAGTGAGCTCACTGCACTCCAATGGCCTCCACAGTCATCAGTTCACAATCCTGTAGAATATATTTTGGATGTATTGGAATGGGAAATTGGCACCATAGATTTAAGATCAAAATTCGTTGCAACTGTGTGACACTATGTTGTCACTAAGGAGCAATATCTCGGTACAGATTCTGTCATACAAAGAAAGAAGGAAGTTTTGAAGGTAAAAAAGTTGGTCCAAACTGTTAGCAACTTGGTAACACTAACTCTGGATATCTTTAAAGAATGTTGTGGCATATGTAATTGTCTTTCACTGAGCAGAGCTGTTATGAAGGAGGGCAGGAAAAAAGGTTGCTCACCACTGGACCTCCATGGCTTAGCAGAGCCATCTACTTTCTAACACAGATTATATTTTATGTCAACAAAAGGAATAACGGCAACATCAAATAATTGAGTGGAACATATTTCTAAATAAAAGCAGCATTTTCTCATTATAAAGTGAATCATGTTTTATTGATGCAAAGGAATTCAACATGATGCATCTAGATTTAATTGCCAAAACTGCATCTTTTCACAGCTAATCTACCAATGTACTCACATATTGCTCATGCACGTCAGTTGAGCACAATTAATCCAAATCAGTAAATCTTAACATCCCTACAATGCAGACAAGATACAGACAGAATTTTACAGCCAATAAAAGTAGCAATGGAAAGCCCTGCTACAGATACAACTCCAAAAATTTATATATCGTTAAAAAGTTTAAATATTTTTTGTCATTTGTTTCAGTAAGTGAAACCCAGTTGTATAGATTCATTACAAAAAGAGAAAAATATTTTAAGCCTTTAGTTATTGTAACTGACAATCTGGCTTACAGATATAGCCCCTTTTCCACTGGAAGCCCTGTGATTTAAAGTTCCAGGATCTGATTTACCTGGGTAAAATGAATTCTAGGGATTTGGATGCCTTCTGTTTCCATTGCTTAAAGAGGCCACTGATTTTTTATTTAAATCAGCCAAATGACTCAGAGGGATGTTGTGCAGAAAACGTCACTACACCTACAGTCCAGCAGATGGCATTACTCCTTTATTCCCTTTAAAATAGTCTTCGCTAATAATTTTTTTGTTTGCTTCAACTGATAAATACACCCCACAGGTTGTCAATAGGTAGTGGGTCTGGACAGTATTTTTTACCCTTGATACCTAAGGGTCATATTCTTTTAGAATAAAGTTTATTTATGCAACTTTGAGACAAAAATTACATTGAGATATAGCCCTGTCAGTAATAGGTGTGTTCACAGTAATAATGTAGGGTCACAGAAATGCTATAAGACTTCCTGGTAGATGGCTGTGTTGACTGTGGACTTCAGAAAACACAGTGGACCAACACCAGCAGATGACATGGCACCCTAAATCATCCCAGACTGTGAATACTTTACACTAAACCTGAAGCAACATATATTCTGTGCCTCTCCACTCTTCCTCCAGACTCTGGGACCTTGATTTACAAATAAAATGCAAACTTTACTTTAATCTGAAAAGAGGACTTTGGACCACTGAGCAGCAGTCCAGTTATTTTTCTCCTTAGATGCTCCTATGTCATTTGTAGGATTCATCTGTACAAAGTGGCTCAGTCCACTCCTTCTGAAAGTCCCCTAAATTCTTGATTGAATTTTGCTTGAAATTCTTCCAAGGCTGTGGTTGTCCTTGTTGCTTGTGCACTTTTTCCTACTACCCCTTTTCCTTCCACTCCACTTTCCATGACTATGCTTGGATACAGCACAACAACCAGCTTCCTTAGCAATGATCTTTTGTGACTTATCTTCTTAGTGGATGGTGTCAATGGATGTTTTCTGGACATCTGTCAAGTCAGCAGTCTTCCCCCTGATTGTGTAGCCTTCTGACCTGGACTAAGGGACCATTCAGATGTTCAGGAAACCTTTGCAAGAGTTTTGAGTTATTTAACTGACTAGAGTGTAACACCATGAGTTTACAATATTATTTTCTTTACAATATTTGCATTTTGTCAGACACCGAATTTTGGATTTTCATTATCTGATAGCCATAATCATCAATAATTACAAGAGATAAAGGCTTGAAACATTTTGCTCCATGTGTAATGAATCTATATAATACATGTTCATCAATTTGAATATGTAAAATGGGTTTTACTTCTTGAAATGAGTGACAAAATAGTAAGCTTGTTTTCAGGATATTGTAATTTTTTTTAGGTGTACCTGTATAGCAGTGCATTTTAAAACCTTATCAGCAAATCAACATTTTGCTCCAAATAAGTTATTTACTTTCAGACACTCAAGAGTTAGCTCTAAGCCTTTCCCTCTTTGTGGGGCAGGAAAGGCATAGGGCTGATCAGATTCTTACCTATCGCCTACACCAATCATTGCTTATACCACAATTAGTATTCATGGAAATCAGTGGCAGATGTTGGTCTTTCAAGGAGGGGAAGCTCAATTTCAAGATCGCTGATTCACTCATTTCGCTGTCAATCAAAAAGGCATTCAGCCTCCGACAGATCTTCCAATCATCATGCAGAAGCTGAGCATCCGGGCCAGCTGAGGCCAGCCCACTGCTCCATAGACCCCCAGAGACGCTAAGCGTTCGATGGGCGGGACAAAGCCCAACATTTTTGCTTCACTATTGAACTCACTGTTTTAAAGCACTGTGAAGCTGCGGGAATGAGTGAGAGGAAAGCCGCGTCATTACCAGTGATAAGAAGCTGATTCTAAACAAAAGTTGAGCGCGTTGTAGCGCATATTTAGTCAATGACACAACAGTTAATATTTGATCACTTTTTTTTTTTTTTTTGACATTTTAGGGGAAGCTGAGCTTCTCTTGCAGTCTTAGAGCAATCACCACTGATGGAAATGCTATTGATTTTTTATAAGGGGTGCCAACTTGAACATTGGAAATGCAACAATTACATTCAGTCTTTTATTGCTTTCTATCACACTTTTTGTAGAAATATGTGAAAACTATTTAGCCTTTTTTGCTTTTCACACGTCAAAACGTCAAGTGCATTCACATAGATCCAAGCAATTAGCATCTTCAGATATTTCCTATGTTATTATTCTTACTACCCCACAGGTTGTCAATAGGTAGTAGGTCTAGACACTACTATTACCCTTGCTACCTAAGGGTCATATCCTTTTAGAAGAAAGTTTATTTATGCAACTTTGAGACAAAAATTACATTGAGATATAGCCCTGTCAATAATAACTGTGTTAACAGTAACAATTTAGAAACAGCAGATTTCAAGAATCCACATAAGTATATGATGTCAAGATAAGTATTTTTGCTTACTGTTACTTGGCTGATATTTTTATCTGATAAAGATATTTGTGAAAAATAAATTAATTAATTAATTAAAAATATCTCAACTTTCTTTACTTAATCTTAACAGATTACTTTAGATTACTTTTGAATTACTATTTATTAACTGCAGGGAAAAGGCTATCCAAACTAAACTAGTCCTAAATGGAAAAAGCAGCAGATCATCATACTACTATTACTATATTTGACAGTAGTTATTATTTGTCCTTTTTTTTTTTTTTTACCGTGTCCTGTCTGGCAGACTAGCCCTCAGAATTGTTGTTGTCTGAGTGCCAAGAAGAAGCCCAACATATTTGTTTCAAAAGTGGAGCATTAAGGCTAATGCTCTATAATACTTTGCTTGATATTTGTAAAAGAAACTTTATTAGAAACTGCTTTAGGATAATTTCAATTGCAATGGACACGGAGATGGAAACAAAAAGGAAAAGAAAAGAAGCAAGATAGAGACATGGTGCAAAAAAGAAAAAGGGAGAGAAAGACAAAAATAGATGAGAGAAAGAAAGGTGAAGTGAATACAAGATAACACCCTGGAAGACTGCTTCAATACCTGAAGAAACATATATAAAAACAGCATTGTTACTGAAAAGTACACTGTACTAATGCATGCAATATGTATCTAGTGGTAACTTCAGCTCAATATAGATCACCTTTGTATCTGTTAGCACCTGAATCTAAACACCAGTGTAAGTATGAGCGCGCTTGTGTATATAAAGTTTCTCCATTAAAATATGCAATAGCAAGTGTGAGGAGCCACATACCTGCCCCCCTAGACCTGAGACAGACATGGAGGGAATCTGAGCCACAGACATCCACAGGCCCCCCTGAGCATGGGAACTCCGAGAGGACTGCAGAGGACAGCCCCAGGGGAATCACCTGGGGAGCTGCTGGACGAGCCCACAGGCCCCGCCGGCAGCCATGTACGCCGGACCAGATCCAGACATGGACCCAGAAACCCGAGACACCGGGGCACATAGAATAGAATAGAATAGAATAGTCTTTATTGTCATTGTACTAGGGATTACAACAAAATTGAGGGGGCTTGTGCTGGGTTACCATACACCAAAGTAGGATAAACAAAAAAAACACTCCCCAAGCAGAGGCCCAACAGAGCCAGGGGGCCCTTGCCGTGGCAAGCAGCCACCGAGAGTGAGCCAGCATACACACTGGTGTGAGCAGACACCACAGAGCACAGTACTCACAACGGACTCCCCGACCCCACACTAAGATGGGACAAACTCACCTGGTGAGATGTTCCTGCCCAGCAGCTCACACCTGGGGCAGGTGCCCTTCACCATGCCCCTGCAACCACACAAACACACCACACCACCGCCACTGCAACGACAGCCCAGGGTGAAACACCAACCAGCTCAGCTCCACTGTCACCGTTCAGCCGATCCAAATGCCGGTGACCCCACATCCAAAAAGAGGATACAACGCCCACCTCCCCAGCTGTCAGACTGGTCAACAAAGCCAGGGACAGAGATCCCAAAAAATCCAAACACCCAAGAGAGAGCTGAAATGCCGACCCCCAAGACCCGACTTCCAGCCCGGACCTTGACCAGAAAGCTCAGTCCTTCTGCCAGCCTCCGACCCCAGGCTGCAAACAGCGAACAGGGGTGTGTAAAGATCCCAAACCTACCTCCGCCCGCTCAAATGTGGTGTTGATGCATATTGTTGCATAGTGCTTTTGAAAAGAAAAATAGGTGGGGAAGAGGGTCTTCCAAGCCTCCCCACCAACCAGAACCTTCAATGTCTACCTGCAACTTAAGCCTTAGAGGTTAATTAATAAAATACACTCACTCTGGATGCCATTGAGCCCATCCCCAGGGCCCTACATGTGTGTGTAATGTTATAAGTGAGTGTCTAAGTGTCTACATTAAAATTGGGGCTGCCGTGGGACCACGGATATGGAAAACCCTTGTGGCACCTGCACCCCAAGGTGCATGAGAGAGGGAGTGTGATGGAGCAGAAGGGAGGTGTGTGGATGGGTAGGGAAGGAGTTGGGGGCAAAATGCTCTCCCAGGGAAGCAGCTCCCTGGCTGACCCCACTAAGTGTTATAGTTTGCCAAGTTCCAAAAATGGAGGGAGACAGAGGCACATGCACTGGGCCCAAGGCTAGGGACAGGCACCGGGCCTTGAGGACTGACCCCAAAACCGGGACCAACACCCCCAAAAGTGTGGCCCCAAAAAAAAGCAGACCAGCTGGCCCAGTGCAACAAGAATACACCACACATGGGGGGGACACAACCATTATGCCCAACCACCCCCAAACCCATGGGGCAGAACCAACAGAGCGCCCAGTCCCCAATGCCCCTCAGCCCAGCACCGGACCGCAGCCACAACCAGGCCAGCGGAGCAAAAAAAAACACGCCCCACACCAATACCGAGGTGGCCAATAAGCCACACCCAACCCAAAATGGCAGGACCACCCAAATGCAAACCCTGAGCCAGCATAGGCACATACACCACCCTTAGACAAATTTCTTCCTTGTTTCTCTCACTGTCTGCTGCCGCTCATTTAATCTTTCCCTCAGCTCTCGCTCTCCCTTCATTGGTCTCAGCTGTTTTTCATCTTCTTCTGATTCTACATTCGCCTGTTTGCTATGCCTTCTCGCCCGTCTTCCCTCTCTATTTATTGGTCTCTGTTTGTCTTTTTGCTGGTTTCTTCCATTCTCCTGACCCATGCTCTTTTTCCCTGCCTTATAGTATGTGTTCATTCCCAGTTTTCTGTTTGTGCTCTTCATGCCATTTTGTAAATATTTCGTTGTTCATTAATTATTGTTTAACGTTATCCCTTGGCTTTTCTTTTACCTGCACTGGATGCCACTGTAAACACACTATGATGGAGGGCAATTACAATTACACATTGCACTAATTTGGTTTGGATAGGTTTAATTTGAAATCATTTGAACACTGCTACTGTATTTACTCATGGCATCATTGTCTGATATAAAAATTGGTTTAATGATCTGTGACATTTAAGTGTGACAAAATATGACAAAAGGTCTTTAAAAGTTTTTTAACAGGATTAAATATATATTTGAATAACACAATAATTTTGTAAGGTAATAATTTTATACATTAAGAGCTTTTGAACAGAAAAATATTGAAAAAGTTGAAATTGTATTCAGTACGAGAAATACACAAAGCTCTGTCTATACTTCCTTCAACCAACGAAGCAACACAGACACCACAACAACCTGTGGTAAAGTGATTATCAGTAATGGAAAGTTTGGGGTCATTTCACAAACATATTACAGAAATAAAGGGAAGTAATCCACAAGTATTGTTTTAAAATACAAACACATTACCATCTTCTGAAAATTCTTATTTTACTTTGATCAGAATGAATTGTCAACAAGTGACATCCGAGTTGTTACAGCAATCTATTTGGTTGAGAAAAAAAAAGGCAAAACACCATTTACCCAGTTTTCATTAGGAAATCAAAATCTCAGATGTTGCACATTGTAAGAATGGGAATTCCATTACATGAACCAAAATCTAAAATGAGTTTAAATTAGGCCAAATGAACAGAATCTCAGCTGACGGTGTGAAGGGACAATAGGAAGAACACATTAAAAAAAGTTCTGATTTAATTACACAGAGGTTAATGCTTTTGGACAGCATGAAGGAGCTGCCAGGTG
This sequence comes from Girardinichthys multiradiatus, assembly GCF_021462225.1. Lineage (NCBI taxonomy): Eukaryota > Metazoa > Chordata > Actinopteri > Cyprinodontiformes > Goodeidae > Girardinichthys > Girardinichthys multiradiatus. The sequence continues at coordinate 20,096,943 of NC_061797.1, forward strand.
GGAAGAACTGTATGAAGATGAATCTGAAATGATCACAGAAAATCAAGACAGTGACGGGCAGCTGTGATTTATGAGCAAGCAGGCTAAGTATAATCAGCACAAACACTGAGGAAGGAGTCACGATGGAGTAGTGTGACCAAAGAGAAGCAGCTTATCATGTCAAAGCTGTAAATCATTAATCTGAGCTTATTATTGAGCAAACCTGTATTGATCAGTAGTAACAGCATATAGCACGGCGACTGTAATTTTAAATCGAGCACTATTTTGTGCCAGTCAACTGGCTCGTCATGCACGTCATGCTGTGACAATTATAAAGCATTTCATAATGCTTTATAATTGGCGATTGTGACTCAGTAGGAAGAGTAGTCGTCTTGCAATCGGAAGGTTGTGGGTTTGATTCCAGCTTCCTCCTGCTGTATGTCGATGTGCCCCTGGGCAAGGCATTTAACCTCAAGTTGCCTACAGATCTGCGTATTGGTGTATGAATGTGTGAGCGTTAGTGAGTGTGATTGGGTGAATGTGGCTCTAGTGTAAAGCGCTTTGAGCTGTCTGTATGACTGGAAAGGTGCTATATAAATTCAGTCCATTTACCACAAGTAAAAATATACTTAATAACTTTTAGCTGAATGGGTTTAGGATATGTAGGGACTTCAAGGAAATTCTTCTATCAGTTGACTTTCAAATTCTATCAGAGTAGGGTTTTTTTTATGTTGGAATTATGATTATCGATTAATTAATATTTATCAAGAATTATAATTAACAATCATAATTTGACAAAATAAATTTTTTAACCAAAATCCTCATTTATGAATCGAAGCCAGAGATGTCCTCTGGTGTTGTAATTGTGGCTCAACGCCTTTGATAATTACAACCGTTAAATACTCAGTAATAATTGATAACTATTACCAGAGATGTCACTGTTTAATCAACCATTTCTGCCGAATAGTACAAATCACAGTTGCACAAAATAAACACAAAACACCTTCTCTTTATTTATGTGAATATTTATTAAATTACAGCCTGATACAATCCGCTCTTCCGATTTAATAATCTTCACCTAATCAAACATGCAAAGTTCTACACAAAAGGGCAAAAATATCTAGCTAAACAAAATAAAACAAAACAGCAGTTATGGCCAAAGTGATAATATGACAAGGGAATATGGTGTTGAACGAAGCTTTGGGAGCGCAGCCTGCCAGAACGTGAAGCTCAGTGAGATGCACAGTCATAAAACATCCCCCAACTCTGGGCGGGGGTGAGCACACAAAGAGTTATAAAACGTTTGGCAGCAAGCTAGTAAGCAGTAAAGTTGAAGACAAAGAAAATGGTGAATTTCCCCATGAAGTTATTATAACAGTTCAGTTTCACAGCGCACCTGCGCACAGGTGTTCACACAGTAAAGACACACTTGCGAGACACGGCAGCCTCCGAAAGTACCAGCAAGTTTCAAAACAATGGCATGCACATACAATTCAAAACACATTAGACTCTAAATGGCGACTCTAATCGCACTAAACTTTCCTACTCTATCCTGCCCACGCTATTCCTAATAACGAAATAAAAATAAAAAGGATGGGTTTTACTTTGTTGAAGTCTTCCTTCTGAGCAGATGGAGAGGGGGGTTGGAAGTTAGCCTGCGTCCACAGTTTACTTCGGGAAGAGCAGTCAAACTTCGTCCTTTGGCCTCCTTGGCGAAAAGGAAAAATATGATCTGAGTCTAAACATAGCACTCTCCCTAATGATACATTCAACTTGAGAGAACTAAGCAAAAAAAAAAAAATAGATAAAGTTCAAAGCTTAAATATATTGATTAAAATCCCAATAAAAACCTTTTTCTTTATGGACAGTTTTTTTAGTTCAAGGTCAAAGCTAAAATCCCTTGAATGTGAGATGCGGGGGTGGATGATGATCTTCCCAAAAATAACTAATAGTCTAATTACTGTAGTCTATAATTTTCTCAAGTTCTTATTTTAGCTTAGCCATCTCATTTGACATCTAATACAAACTGTAGAAAGCACAATCTTTTAACAACTATGGTTTAAAACCATTTGATTAGATAGTGAAACGAAGCAGAGATTTTTGCAGTTTTACAATAAAATATGACACATTTGGGGTAGTGGTACAGCTTTTCCAAAGTGTTACTGGTATCATACTTACTACTCTTTTTCACTTTGAGATACTTTTGATTGCATACACTTCTCTGACATTTAGGTAGATTAACATAGACAATTCTATTACTTAAATGTCATGTTGTCTTCACCTTAACTTCTGCAAAGCTCATCCAGCTGTTTGGTAAACCTTTTGGCAGACATAACAACATTTTCACCCGTGTTGTCTGAAAGACAAGCTTCAAATTAGTAAATTGAGGAAAACATGAATAATTCATAAACCGGAGTGCCATGAGCTCCTGGCTCCCATGTCACTTTGGATTAATCACAGAATCAGCTCTCAAAAACACACAAAGAAAAACAAACAAACAAATTACTCAGAGGTAGAAGGACTGAGACAAGGGAGCATCAAGAATGGATTTCGGTAAGATCCTCTTTGATCAGAAATAGTCAGTTCCCCTGCTTTCAGCTACTTCACACATAATGATGGAGGTTTTGGTCTAATAATTTGCTGTTGGGAAGAGCTTCCCGTTCCCTGTGGTGGCGACTGAAATCTCTTGGTGCCAGAGGAAACCCCTGAAAGGCGTTGAAAAAAGGGTTGTCAAAAGACTATGGGGAATATCGTGAAATTACAATTGGCCCATTTCAAACAGGGTTTTGGGTGGATATGCATGTTTGAAGAGTTTCAGTTCAAACTTGAACCTCTTAGTCTCTACATTGAGGATAGTCACGGCAATTACCAATGCATGGATTCATTACAGTCAGCACATTTTTAGTACTTCACATGCAGTTTCAAGAAAAATCTGGTGCAAAAATAAATTAGGCTGTTGCATTACCTTACTGCATAGATATGTAACTTAAGCTTTTAAGGGTCCTGCAATTAAAATTTGTCTTTTTTGATTTGTCATAGCCCCACTGCTGGGACTATTATTTTTATCATCGCCAGCCTTTAGTTTACTTTAAACTGCAGGTGTGTCATTAATTTAACACATGAACATTACCTAAACTGTAAACCTGTTACTCCAAATATACAGCTCACTATAACAAAATACATAACTTTGCCGCATCTGCCACTGTCATACCAAAATTTGCTAATATAAAATATTTACCAGCACCTACCAGTTACTTACCAGTTTTTTTGTTTTTTACAGAGGCTTAATGATGACATTGGGTTTTAAGTAAACAGCACCGGGCTAGTATAAGTCATATTAAACTGGCAGATTCCATCTTGTTCGTACAATTACTGAACCTTTCAAACACACTAGTGTTTACAAAGGAGAACAAATCCCTAAAATGCCTTTTGCTGATCCAAGATGCTATCCATAGAGGTCTGATGCAAATTAGAAGGTGATATCTATGTGTCAAATTTTTGCTTCTTTTCACTTAATCCCTTTTAAAATAATAATAGCTTAAACAAAAAATTCAAGCAAAATATAAAGACTCGTAGTTACATAGGTTCCCAACAGTGCACTTTGCTCCCTAACATTCAGGTTACTTGTGGTTTCCAGAGTATCAGAGTTAAGTTATCAAGCTCCGCCTGATGGAACCAGCTCCAAAGTTTATTCAAGGACCCATACATGCAGTTTGTAAAAGTTGATAAAAACATGTCTTTTTGATAGAGCATATAGTTAGAGCTGGAAAGAGTGAGCACAAATTTCAGTTACAGCTAGTGGAAGAGATGAGAAAGTTTTTCTGAAACTTTTTTTTTTACTTTGATGTTAATGTATACCAGTATTGTTAACAACTTTGTGTCTCTTTTCTCTCTTCTTTGTCTTTCCTGTCTTCTCAACCCTCAGCCAGCTGAGGCAGATAGCTGTCCATCTTCAGGCTGCTTAGAGACCTCGTTGAAGCTAGGCAATACAATCATGTTTGTGCTAAAACAAAACACAACAAAACACATATTTTGTTGTATTTGCAGGGACAATGTTAAGTTAACAATGTTCAAGTGTGCCTGTGAAAGATCTTAGATTTTAAGGGCTACAAGTACATGCCCCTTCCCTCTCTTCCTACATTATAAAAACAATTAGGAATGTCTAGTCTTCAATTTCTGTCCATAACCATGCAAAACACAGGGGTAAGGCTTCGAATGGAGAGAAAACACTAAAGTGGGTTTCTGCTTTAATGTAATTTTAGAATAATAATCAGAACAACATGTTTGTTTTGACTATGGGATACATTAATTCATAGAGAAAGGGGGTCAATACTGTAATTGTTACACTGACATGAAAAAAAAATCTATATTTTTAACAACTATAATTAAATTTTCTCAGAATTTCAGGGTAGATAAACTCTTTGCTCTTTGTTGTTAAAACATATTTTGCTGTTATTCATGTGGTGGTAGAAATTCACAAACTCAGAGAAACACACAAGAAATGTGTGGAATTTAAGGATATGCTTTAGGTATTACCATCTTTAACTGAAGAAGAAAAAAGGTGTTGTGCTCAAAGAATTTGTAAACCTCTTGTCTAGCCACACAGCTTGACGGTCAATCATTTCCATGTGTAAATATTTTACTGTTTTGTGCTTGCTGAAATCGAAGATGAATGAAGGTCTTTCAAAATGTTAATTAAGTAATTAGGAACCTGCTGAAAGTTAAAATAGTCATGCTTTTTTTGCTTCAAGTTGAACCAGCCCCAACCACCTTTTTACAAGTTTATCTAAGCCCCATTAATTTTTCAGCTTTACAATTGACACGTCAGTTTTATTTCTATAACTCATATCTCCATGTTTTGCTTAGAAAACATATATAGAATACACAATGGCCTCAGGGATAGAAAAAAAAACATGTGAAAATTGTCCATCTTTAACTCCCTCCAGTCAAGCAGTGTTGCAAGATCAGAGTGAACAGTTGCTAGTGCTTGCTTTCCCAAAACTCTGAAATGTTTCATCCCTAGCCAAAGCAAAAACATATATATAAATTATATACATATTTATACAGTGCCTTGCGAAAGTATTCAGCCCCCTTAAACTTTTCAACCTTTTGCCACAGTTCAGGCTTCAAACATAAAGATATAAAATTCAAATTTTTTGTGAATAATCAACAACAAGTGGGACACAATCGTGAAGTGGAATGAAATTTATTGCATGTGTCAAACGTTTTTAACAAATAAAAACCTGAAAAGTGGGGCGTGCAATATTACTCGGCCCCCTTGCGTTAATACTTTGTAGCGCCACCCTTTGTTGCAATTACAGCTGCAAGTTGCTTGGGGTATGTCTCTATCAGTTTTGCACATCGAGAGACTGAAATTTTTGCCCATTCCTCCTTGCAAAACAGCTCAAGCTCAGTGAGGTTGGATGGAGAGCGTTCGTGAACAGCAGTTTTTAGCTCTTTCCACAGATTCTCGATTGGATTCAGGTCTGGACTTTGACTTGGCCATTCCAACACCTGGATACGTTTATTTGTGAACCATTCTATTTTCTAGTTTTGAATCATTGTCTTGTTGGAAGATAAATCTCCGTCCCAGTCTCAGGTCTCTTGCAGACTCCAACAGGTTTTCTTCCAGAATGGTCCTGTATTTGGCCCCATCCATCTTCCCATCAATTTTGGTCATCTTCCCTGTCCCTGCTGATGAAAAGCAGGCCCAAACCATGATGCTGCCACCACCATGTTTGACAGTGGGGATGGTGTGTTCAGGGTGATGAGCTGTGTTGCTTTTACGCCAAACATATCGTTTTGCATTGTGGCCAAACAGTTCAATTTTGGTTTCATCTGACCAGAGCACCTTCTTCCACATGTTTGGTGTGTCTCCCAGGTGGCTTATGGCAAACTTTAAACAAGACTTTTTATGGATATCTTTGAGTAATGGCTTTCTTCTTGCCACTCTTCCATAAAGGCCAGATTTGTGCAGTGTACGACTGATTGTTGTCCTTTGGACAGACTCTCCCACCTCAGCTGTAGATCTCTGCAGTTCATCCAGAGTGATCATGGGCCTCTTGGCTGCATCTCTGATCAGTCTTCTCCTTGTTCGAGATGAGTGTTTAGAGGGACGGCCGGGTCTTGGTAGATTTGCAGTGGTCTGATACTCTTTCCATTTCAATATGATTGCTTGCACAGTGCTCCTTGGGATGTTTAAAGCCTGGAAAATCTTTTTGTATCCAAATCCGGCTTTAAACCTTTCCACAACAATATCTTGGACCTGCCTGGTGTGTTCCTTGGTCTTCATGATGTTCTCTGCGCTTTGAACAGAACCCTGAGACTATCACAGAGCAGGTGCATTTATACAGAGACTTGATTACACACAGGTGGATTCCATTTATCATCATCAGTCATTTGGGACAACAATGGATCATTCAGAGATCCTCACTGAACTTCTGGAGTGAGTTTGCTGCTGTTGGGACCCACAGCCATGGATTTCAACATTAAACTCCGGTACGTACTTTTCTGGAACTTTCAAAATAAATTGCATTTAACAGACTTTCAGCACAACTTCAAAAGGGGGAAGGGGGGGGGTAACAGAGGATTTCCCATGATGCCACTGCCCGCATAAAACCCCCCACCTTCCCACAAGTCTTTCTCTCCAAGCCGGTTGACCATCGGGACAGGAGCAGGCCAAGTGTGCTGAGGTCTTTTTGCTGGCAAAAAAAAAAAAAAGAGTGTCATAAGATCACGCGATCATATGTAAAAGTTAAGTAGGAATTAATTGCTTTTTGTGTATCCGGTATTTATTCATGAACGGGGATAAATAAGGAACAAGCATTGCTTGACTTTCTCTCCGAGCCCTGCAGAAGCAAACGGTATCCTGCCTTCAGGATACAGTGTTTGAACCATTGGATGCACATGGTCCTCAAGAATGGTTCGGTAGTCCTTGGCAGTGACGCGCACATCTAGCACAAGTATTGGGCCAAGGGAATGCCATGATATGGCAGCCCAAACCATCACTGATCCACCGCCATGTTTCATTCTGGGCATGCAACAGTCTGGGTGGTACGCTTCTTTGGGGCTTCTCCACACCGTAACTCTCCTAAATGTGGGGAAAACAGTAAAAGTGGACTCATCAGAGAACAATACATGTTTCACATTGTCCACAGCCCAAGATTTGCGCTCCTTGCACCATTGAAACCGACGTTTGACATTGGCATGAGTGACCAAAGGTTTGGCTATAGCAGCCCGGCCATGTATATTGACCCTGTGGAGCTCCCGACGGACAGTTGTGGTGGAAACACAAGAGTTGAGGTGCACATTTAATTCTGCTGTGATTTGGGCAGCCGTGGTGTTATGTTTTTTGGATACAATCCGGGTTAGCACCCGAACATCCCTTTCAGACAGCTTCCTCTTGTGTCCACAGTTAATCCTGTTGGATGTGGTTCGTCCTTCTTGGTGGTATGCTGACATTACCCTGGATACCGTGGCTCTTGATACATCGCAAAGACTTGCTGTCTTGGTCACAGATGCACCAGCAAGACGTGCACCAACAATTTGTCCTCTTTTGAACTCTGGTATGTCACCCATAATGTTGTGTGCATTTCAATATTTTGAGCAAAACTGCTCTTACCCTGCTAATTGAACCTTCACACTCTGCTCTTACTGGTGCAATGTGCAATCAATGAAGACTGGCTACCAGGCTGGTCCAATTTAGCCATGAAACCTCCCACACTAAAATGACAGTTGTTTCAGTTTCATTGTCCAACCCTTGTAGATACTCCTTCAACTGCTTCAAAGGCTGAGGAGAGAAGGGGAAGAGAGTATTTATTCTTGATGATTATGTTGTTTAAGCTACGATAGTCGATGCAAGGCCTCAGAGACCCGTCCTTTTTGGACACAAAAAAAAATCAAGCTGCTAAAGGAGGAGAAGAAGGGCGGATTATGCCTGTCTTAAGGGAATCATATATGTATTTCTCCATAGCTTCACGCTCAGCCTCAGCTAGCCGAAACAGACGACCGGAAGTGAAAAGAACACCAGGAAGAAGATCAATAGAGCAATCGTTGGGATGATGTAGAGGAAGTGACAGGACAGAGGCTTTACTAAACACACGTTGGAGGTCATGATCCTCTTTTGGTACGTTAGAAAGATTAGATTCACAAGGTTGGTCGGTAGGTGAAGAGGAACAGATGGCTGAATGAAGGCAGGAGACGTGAGAATTTTGGCTCCAGGCTTCAATACGGGAATGAGTCCAGTTTATATAGGGGTTATGAGTTTTGAGCCAAGGGTGGCCCAGAACCATGTGTATTTCCTTAGTGGGAAAAACAAAACATGAGACAGTTTCGTTATGATTCCCAGAAGTGATTAACTCAAGGTTTTCAGTCTGATGAGTGATGGAGTGAAGGACTTGGCCATCTAGAGCATTGACTTGGATGGGTTGACTTAGTTTACAAACGGGGAGATTTAATTCTTGTACCAACTCTGGACATATTAGATTTTGTTCAGATCCTGAGTCAATCAATACCCTTAAAGGAATCTGAACCTGGGAAGCAATTAAATAAGCAGGGAGAGTTAATCGAGAGTAATGACTGTTATAAACAGCGCCCGCCAGTACCCCCTGTGTTACTGGCAGGCCTGATCTTGGGCGAACCGGGCAGTGAAGGAGGAAATGACTGGTGCTCCCACAATACAGACAAAGACCTGTACTGCGGCGTCTCTGTTTCTCCTCCAAAGTGAGGCTGGCTCTGCCAATCTGCATGGGTTCGGGTTATTTACATTTAGTGGCTTGTCGGAAACTGATGACATCATGTCATGCGACTGGCTAGGGCGTCTGGGATATGGAGTGCTATATTCCTTCTTTATTCGATTTCTTTCTCTTCTCCGATTATCAATACGAATGGATAGTTCAATCAGCTCTTCTAGTGAGCTTGTTTTATCTCGACATGCTAATTCATCTTTAAGGCTCTCATTTAGTGAGTTTAAGAAAGCGCTTTTCAGGGTCAGAGAATTCCGTTTAGATTCTGCCGCAAGCGTACGGAATTCAATGGCTATGTCTGCTACTGACCTGATGCCCTGTCTAAGAGCCAAAAGCTTCTTAGCTGCCTCCTCATCACTTGTTTTGGGGGAGAAAATTAATTTGAATAAATCCAAAAACCCTTGAAACAAACAGTACTGTATGGTATTTTCATCAATAAACGCTTCAGCCCATTGTAACGCTCTGTCAGTGAGTAACCCGACTATATATGATGTTTTACTGGTGTCATCAGGAAAAGAGTATGGGGATCGATGGAAAACAAGCATACATTGAAGAAGGAACCCTCTACTTTTATTTACATCTCCAGAAAAAGGCTCAGGAGGAGGTGGGAGAATCTCCCAGCTTAATGCTTGTGATTGGACCGGAGTGGGCTGAGCTGAAGGGAGAGCAGAGGGAGCACGGTTAGTAGAAAGCGAGGAAATTACTGCTTGAAGCTGCTGAGCCATGAGATTTACAGTCTGTTGAATGTCGGATTGTTGTTGGGACAATGACTGAAGTGTCGACTGATGCTACCCTAAAAGAATTCCCTGATGGGAAACAGCTGTTCGTAGTTGTGCCTCAGAGTTTTCCTGGTCAGCCCGTTGTGTCATAATGGAGCGTTTCTTTAAACTCTGAGGAGAACACAACTACAAATTCGGGTCAGTGTTTTAACAGATTTATTTTGAGAAATAATTAACGGATGCAGGACAGGGATGCAGACTACGACAGCAGGAGACAGGTTCTTTTCTGGAAAGGAAGGTGACAGGGTTATAGATATCCAAGGAGAATTAGAAGGTGTTTTCTTTCTAGAGGATTTATTCAGGGACTTACAGCCAGAGTGGTAGTGGTTTCGCTGGGGAGGAAAGTCCTTCCTCTGTGATGAAGGTTGGCAGGATGAGTGTGGTCGGCAGCAGTTTCTTGTCTTTCCCTTAGTTCTCAAGCTACGTCTCAGCCTAAGTGTTCCCACGTAGGAGGGTGGACAGGCAGGTGACAACAGGAGAAAGGTTCTCCACAAGAAACCTTTCCCAAGCCAGGGTCAGAAGCTGAGGAGGCAGGGAGACTCACAATATATCACAGGACTAGGAGCCTTAAAAACCCAACAGGCAAGGTCACAAAAATGTGGCAACAGGCTGACGTCTCCCTCCTAGTCTCAGCTGCTTAAGAAGCCCAGTGATTAGACTCTGATCAGCAGCATCTGCCAGGGAACGCTCTAGAGCAGAGGGAAGAAAAAAAAACACACACATACACATAAATTCCGCACCAACGCAGAGACCTGACACTGGGTATGAGTCTCGCAATAAAACAGGGCAAAGCATCTATGTTAAATGAGTTTAACTGGCCCTGAGAGTTATCTTAAAATAGTAAATCCAAGCCACTGTATATCTGTAGGCTTGAGAGGGTAAGTTGGCCGGATTATAAGTCTTTAGGTGAAACTAGTCTCAAGGTGAACTTATCAGGCCACTGAGCTGTGTGCAGGTTTGTCTTGCTGTGTGAGTGTTGTTTCTCCTTTCCTTCACCAGGGTGTGACAGGTAGGTGCAGCCACACAGCTGCACCGCATCAAGAGCAATCACTGAGGAGCTTCTTAAGCAGCTGAGAACTTGGAGGAGGTGTTGTATTGTTTACTCTGCCGAGTGGTAATCAGACGAACAAACCCTGCTCTGTGTTTGCCTTTTTGCTAACCAGCGTTTGCTAACCCAAGCTCTGTTCCTCCTTGAAGGCTGCTGACAAGTCCCTGCTCTGGATAAATCCTCCACGATTCTGGCTTTACCCTGCTGCTGTCAGCAAACCCGCTTCCTGGAGAACCCGCTGTGGTTCAGCCTCCTGCCCAATGGTAAATACTTCAGTGAATTTACCTCAGTCCAAGGACCGCTCAGGATCCACAACATCAGGTTGCAAGATCGCTCCTCGCTTCACCTGCCCTGCCTGTCCACCCTCCAACGCTATTCACCATCTGGAGGAATTCGCTCGCACAGCACACTTGCCTGTCAGCCTCAGTCTCTGTGGCTTGCTCACTTCTCCTTAGAACCTACATACTCATCTACAAGCAAGCCTGGAACTCTTACCTTAACATTAAGAACCACCTGCCTGATAGTAACCGCTCTTTCCTTTTTGTTTTTGAGGACTTGGAGTTTTAGTCTGTAGTCTGTCATGGTGAGGAAACGGTTTAGCCAAAAACTGAAGCTTTCAGTTTACTGGTACATCCACGTCCCAACCCTCACTTATGGCCAAGAAATATAAATCATAACAATGTGAAAGAAATCCTAGAAACGAGTGGCGAAATTAACTTTGTCAGTAGGGTGGCTGGTTCTGCGTTAGAAATAAGGTGAGGAAATTCCATCACCTGTGGGGATTTTGTTGCAGAGCTGCTGCTCTTCTGCAACAACGGAAGTCAGTTAAGATTGTTCAGGCATCTGATTAGGACAGTGTTTTTCAACCCTGGTCCTCAATGCACACTGCCCTGCATGCTTTAAATGTTCCCCTGCTTTAATGTACCTGATTCAGATGATTGGTGTTTGTCAAAAGCATGTTAATCAGTCATGAATTGAAATCAGATGTGCTGAAGCAGGGAAACATCTAAAACATCTAGGGCAAGGTCCCTTGAGGACCAGGGTTGAAAAAGACTGGATTAGGATATATAGAGGATGACTTTCTCTGGAGATTTTCTGGGCACAGGAAATCATTTCCCACAGTTCTGGACAAATACCAGGTTCTCCTCTCTACATGACGGAAAACCTGGCACAGACCCAGAACTGAAGGGGTTATATATCCCATTTGGCATGAGAATGCTTTGGCAATTCCCTTGATCAACCTGCAGTGTGTTGCCAGGGAAAGGGATGTTTGGGTTTTCTTATTCCATAACCCTGAAAAGTAGTGCAAAATGAAAATATAGCTTGATGAACTCATTTTAAAAAGGAAAATCTCAAGGGAAATAACTGTTCCTCACCCACATTTTATGTATTTATCAGGCTTGGTGTTGTCTGTCTGCAGAAAGCACATCAAAGAGTTAATGACATGGATGTATTGAAATGCTGACAAAGGTGCCAATGGCTTGCTTATAAGGCGACATATAGTGTAGATCTCCATCAATAAGGGGAGTTTCTTTGTCACTGCAGACAAGAAGGTGACGGACTTTCCTGTCAGTGGAGCTGGTACTATTTTGAGATGCAGATCTTAAGGTTACAAGCAATCTCTTGTGGCAGTGAGGTTATTCTTACTAATTTTAATAAAAAATACAATGATTATGTGGTGTTTATCCACTAAAGCTCTTTTTAAATACTCACTTCTCTCCTCAAACATCTCCCACATTGACGAAGACTCCACTATATTCACAGCTCATTTGCCTTTACAACTTTCAGAGGTAAGGCTGTCTTCAAAACAATCCATCAGGTTCTATATTTCTGCTTTATATACTGATTGTTATTCTGAATTTGCTCAATTACTACTGTGTCAACTGCAAACTTCAGTCTGTGTTGAAATTATATAAAGTTAGCTTGACATCATGATCATTTTGTCAGCCATTTTTGAGCATTTTAAGTATAGATCTATTAAAGTCCCACTAAAATATTTCAGTCCTCTTAAGATTTGATTCCTATTATTATTATTATTATTATTATTATTATTCAGTTATAAATGACACACAGATCCTGTGGCTGTAGAAAAAAATCAGATCATCAGCTCTTGCCCATCACCAAGAAGCTTGACATTTATCATTTTATCTGTCTGACAGATTCCAGTTTGTTCATGTAAATGATAAATCATCTTTAAACTCCAGGGTTAATTGTGGAGTACCACAGGGCTCAGTACTTGGGCCAATTCTCTTTACTATATATATACTTCCAGTAGGTCAAATTATTAGGCAGCATGGGATAAATTTTCACTGTTACGCTGATGATACTCAGCTTTACTTATCCATAAATCCTGATGAGCCCAACCAGTTAGATAGACTACAAGCATGTCTTGAAGATATAAAAACTTGGATGACGTTAAATTTTTTGCTTCTAAATTCAGACAAGACAGAAGTTGTCGTCTTTGGACCAGAGTCTTTAAAAAAGAAACTACTTAGTCAATCACTTAACCTGGATGGCATTAAATTGACCTCTGATAATAAAGTAAAAAACCTTGGTGTTATTTTTGACCAGGACATGTAATTTAAATCCCATATTAAACAGGTTTCTAGGATTTCCTTCTTTCATCTCCGGAACATTGCCAAAATTAGAAATATCCTATCTAGGAGTGACACTGAAAAACTAGTCCATGCATTTGTTACTTCAAGGCTGGACTATTGTAATTCGTTACTATCAGGATGTCCACAAAATGCAGTTAAAAGCCTTCAGCTGATTCAAAATGCTGCAGCAAGAGTTCTGATGAAAATTAAAAAGAGAGATCATATTTCTCCTATTTTAGCTTCCCTTCATTGGCTCCCTGTTAAATCCAGAATAGAATTAAAAATTTTCCTCCTCACATATAAAGCCCTTAATGATCTAGCTCCATCATACATCAGAGATCTGATTGTTCCATATGTTCCTAACAGAGCACTTCGTTCTCAGACTGCAGGTTTACTGGTGGTTCCTAGAGTCTCTAGAAGTAGAATGGGAGGCAGATACTTTAGTTATCAGGCTCCTCTCCTGTGGAACCAGTTCCCAGCTTTAGTCCGTGAGGCGGACACCCTGTCTACTTTTAAGGCTAGGCTTAAAACTTTCCTTTTTGATAAAGCTTATAGTTAGAGTGGCTTAGTTTATCCTGAGCTATCTTCCTTATTTTTTACCTCCGTCTTTTCCCTCCCTGTTGGTTGGAGTAAGGGGGAGTCAGGTTTAGCCTAAACCGGCTCAGTTATGGTTGAGGTGCAAACACACCCTCCATTTCTGCTACCTGTATGACCCCTTCTCTTTTCCAATGGTTATAATCAGTCTGACAGAGGGAGGTATCCCAATCATTGTGGTTTTTAGTATAACAATGACCATCAGTGGGACCCTTTGTGAGGTGCCTTGAGACGACATTGTTGTAAATAAGCGCAGTTTAACTAAATAATCTGAACTGAAACTATCTCTGTAGTTATGCTGCTATAGGCTTAGGCTGCTGGAGGACATAACGACCACTTTCACCCTCTTCGCTACATTGTCACACTACTCTCCAATTCTGCATTGTTTGCTGTTATTTCAGCTTCTAACCTTGTTCTCTCTTTTCTCTTCCTAGAAGCTACACCTGGCCTGGCTCTGTGTCTGCCTGTGACACCTTTCTGGAGAGGGGAATCGTCCGAGCTTCTGCTGGCAACAACTTAATGCTCACCCTCTACCGATGAGCCACATAGCCCTGTCTTTTAGTGTTTAACCCTTTCTCTCTCCTAGACATGGAAATTGACTGAGCTTTTACTGTAACTAATTATATGTGCTCTCTTTCAGACTTTGACCTTGAAAACTGGCTCAGAGTTTATCTGTTCTTTCTTTCTAGGTGAAACGACTAAAGGAGCTACATCCATTAACATTTACTTTTCCTTCCCATAGAAAGTACTTCTGGATCAGTGCTTCTGTCTTCTTTTTGTGTATCTGCTCTGTTCTCTCAAACCCCCAGTCGGTTGTGGCAGATGGCCGCTCACACTGAGCCTGGTTCTGCTCGAGGTTTCTTCCTGTTAAAAGGGAGTTTTTCCTCTCCGCTGTAGCTACATGCATGCTCAGTATGAGGGATTGCTGCAAAGTCAACGCCAGTGACTGTCCACTGTCTCTACATGCTCATCCGGGAGGAGTGAATGCTGCAAGTCACTGACTGGATGCAATCTGCTGGGTTTCCTTAGATAGAAAAACTTTTTATCCAATTTGAATAAAAAGCTAACTCCGACTGCACTGTTCAATTGTTAGGATTACTTGGAGTGTATGTACCTGACTGTTGTGAAGTGCCTTGAGACAACATGTGTTGTGAATTGGTGCTATATAAATAAAACTGAATTGAATTGAATTGAATTTATTTTGAGGCACTGGTAGTGATATGATGTAATGATAAGGATTTGTTGACATGGAAACCTCCAAGTAGTATGGCATTTTAGGGAAAAAGTTGTTACTCTCAGCACTAGTTAGTTTAAGAGTCTATTTCCAGTTAAAACATGAGTAATCAGCACAGGTTTTTTTTTTTCTCAGTAGATAGAGAAGGGGACCAGTTGTGTGAACTTGATCTGTATTATTTTCTGGTTGTACTCACACATATTTACACTTTCAAACAAAACTGCAAATGGAATTTTTACATCAGTATATTCCTAGTTCATAAAGTTTCACTATTGATCCATACAATCCTGCAATTGTTAAGGGAATTCATTGTTTCATTTGACAATTTGTGAAAATAAATCTCATTATTTGCTTTTTATGTTGTATTCCTTATGTTACTTTGGTGTTTAAATTTGTATTGAAAGAGTCGCTTGAAGAAGATACAAATTTTTATCTAAAATCGTATCGTGATAATTATTGAAACTGTTCAATGCAGGAAAAACATTGCGATAGTTGTTTTTTTTTTTATATTGCCCACATCTAGCCACGGAACTTTTTTAAACACGCCCAGATACAGTTGCAGTTGAAAAATGAAAATGTGAAAACATAATTTTCTGAGACTGTGACAATGTTTTATTAGCCATAAAGAATATATATCTATAATATAAAATAATTGAACAGTCTTTAAAGTTTCAACATGTACAGCTGTGCTTACAAAATGTGGCACTTCTCCTGACAGTTTTGCTATTAAAAGAAATCCTGTGTGTGGTACAAATATTTTAAAGCAGATGCTCTGACACTAATCTGGATTTCATGTTAATACCTCAAGTCCTTAAGCATATATACAACAGACAGTTTTAAGCAGAAGTAAAAAAAAAAAAAAAATCTGCAAGTGTCAGTAAAGATACAGATGCAATTCTTTTCTCTCGGTTGTATCCTTTGCTCTCTCCATCTTATTACATGCATAAGGTTTTTTTTTTATCTCTTTTAATCTTCCGCCCTGAAAAATGAGTTGCCCCAAGGAGGTGGATAATTATTAACAATTAATACTCATAATGATGTTTCTGTCCCTAGATAGTCTTCACAGATTTTCAGTCAAATGGATTTTGAATTAAATTTTTATTTTGCATAATTCAATCAAAATGTAAATGCATGTGCAACAACATCTATCCAACAAAGATGATGGTCTTCATAGAATAGGTAGTTTAAAATGTACATAGTATTAATAGAACTTACGACAATTCAGGATTTACAGCTTCAAGAGTGAATGTTTATCAACATGATGCAATCCATAAATTAACAAAGCTTTTAACTGTCATTTCAATCCTGTAAAGACTCACAATAAAAACACAAAGATGCCAATTAGAGAAGTTAAATAGCAGATGTTTATTTCTTTGGCGCTCGGAACCCGTAGGAAGACATGAATGCTATGAATGACATGAGCTTGAATGAATGATTTAGGATTAGGATTAGAGATGTCTTCCCCCCTGGGTTTCATTACTGGTGATGGAGTGGAGGCCCGATAATAAGGGAGTTGGAAGGAGCTAGGAAGCCAGATGGTGGCGATGGGGTAGTGGAGGGTCGAAGCTCGGTGGGAGAGCAGGGAAATCCATGGTTGGTGGTACTTAAAAGCGAAGCCTTGAAGGGTGATTGGCTGAGGAGGAATGCAGACTTGACGCTGATTGGTTGGAGCGAAGACATATGATGGAGTCATAGCATGGAGCCGGTGGTGAAGGTGAGTCTTCCAGATTGAATTTTTGTCAAAACTCCATTTATGTCCACCGTGAGACTATAGAAACCAGATAAATCTCACAAAGCTTCTTTTGTTTGTTGTTTTGCTGTTGAACTTGTGTACCTTAAAATACATGACTTTTTAAGAATACTGTACCCATTGTACAAACAATACATCGCACATAAGCAATGTGAGCCTGGAAAAAATCCAAACCACAGTTCTTACAATTTCTCATTTCTTATAACCTGCCATTTTTGTATCAAGACTATTACCTTACAATAGATAGATATATTTGTCATAATTGAGCTGCAACAATTATTTAATATAAGCTTAACTCTGTGTAAGAAGTATGATCAGTTACTTTGTACTATCATTAGACCATCAAAGTCATTTTTGCTGATCTTAACGTATGTTTTTCTATGTTTCAGTTCCCGCTCCCATTGCTCCACTCTTTGGGGTTGATTAGACAGGAGAGGGCAAAGTTTGAATATTCAGTATGTCTCTGCTGTGTTTTGCATCAAACTTTTATCAAGACATAATTGTGATAAATGATGCATGTAATCAAGCATTAAATAATGCTAGAATATGCAGCCTCCAAAGTTAAACTGTGACCAGCCTGTCTGTGTCCTTCGTCCCCAGTGGATAGGTACCATCTGGCTTCGGCCATTACAACTGACCTGAGTGCCAGACTCCTTAGTGTGCAAGGAAGTTCAACATCAAGCGGTCAAGGCCCTGCACACCTGACCACATTGATGCAACCTTGCAAGCTGTGTTAGGGGACAAATTACAGATTCAGCATACACCTAGTCACTCTTAAAAAATGAATTGTAGATAGAAGTGCATTATATGCATTAGCAATAAATGTGTGTATTTTGTGTATGTATCTTGTCCTCTATATTTTCAGTGGATTAAAAAAATAAATGTATTTTTAATTGGATTTACAGAAATTGTTGGCCTGGTGGTTAAATTGTTGATTTTCATACACACATGTATCATGTGTGAAAATCTTAATGTATGCATTGCTTTTCTTGGTTTGGGAGATCTTGTCAATTTGACAACCAAACCTCACACATGACACTTTGCTTTTGTTAGGGATAAGGATTAAGCTATTCAACTAAGCAAGGACAAGTGTGTTATTCCAGAGTGAGATGTTTCTTTTGTGCACATTGTTCCTTTTTTTATTTATCTGCTATGTGGCCAACAATAATAAGGCTCTGCAGCATAGATTTAAACAAAGAAGATCACATATTCACACAAGGTTGTCATTATTTTAAGGTATTTACCAAATCATTCTTTGTGCACAAAAATTACCTAAACTAGTTGAGCAAAAATAAATGTGATTTATTTCCTTCTTAAGATGCCTGGTTGACTTTGGTTTATGTGTATAATTGAGCAAAGGTGGCTTCATAATATTGAGCCAGTGTAACCCAAACTCACTGCTACATGCTGTTAGGGCACAAGAACGGCTTAGTAGAAAATATTTTCTTTTTTTTTTTCTTACAAATCCTTTTGCAAATTTTACTTGTAAAGAGAATTAAATTGAATTAAATCAATTACAGAGCCAGAGTTGTCTTATCTTAAAATATTTTAAGAAGTACTGCTTTTTACAACCGCAGAGCAGTTAATCATTTAACGCTATTTGATAATTCACAGAGTTGATCACAGAGAAGATCAAATAACAATTTTAGTTTGAAAACCTATTTTTTTTTAAGTGTTGCTTTTATAAAAATGTGAACCGTGCTGAGGAAAAGTTGAAGACGTTGGAGGAAGCATCCACAGTGAACAAAGGGTTAACTGCGGCTAACCTCCGTAGCTGTGGGGTGGGGCCAGCATGTTACAGCTGTAACCATGGTGATGCGTTCCCGTTGTCCTTCCTTCAGACCGGGAAAACTGCTCCACTTGGTGTTGTAGAGACAGGGTCTCTGCCGGGAACTCTCTGGAACACAGTTTGCTCCTGTAGACGCTTATACCTTAATTACCCCCGTTCATGAATGAATACCGGATACACAAACAGCAATTCATTCATACTTAACTTAGTGCATATGATCGCATGATCGTATGACACTCTTGGATCCAGTTTGGAGAGTTATGTCTGTTTGCCAGCAAAGAGACATTAGCGCACTGTGTCCCTCCATCCAGTTCCACTAGGGACCTGCGTGGAAGAGGTCAGTTTGTTGCAAAAGCGAGGTTTTTATTTGGATAGTGACGTCACGGGAAGTCCCCTGTTATTCCCTGTTTCTGGCTGTGCTGGAAATAGGTTAACCCGATGTATTTTGAAAGTTCCAGAAAAGCTCATGCTGGCCCATCATGTTGTACCCATGGCTGAGTCCTAACAATTATGTAATACAATAAAAGTCAACAAACAAGAGTCAATAACAGAATAAACTGTTTGACATTGTCTTTGGTAAGGTAAGGTTTTGGAAAGTTTCTCATGGGCATAACCTATATACTCAGCTCTGCAGCTCAACCCACATATGCATTTTTCCTAAAAATATGGCAGTACTTATAGGGAATATATATAGGGAAATAAAAATATTTTCCAACAGTGTAAGATAACAATGCTAAGAAGCATTTACAACTAAGAAATAATGAACCGAACACAAATTTCCTCACTTTTCAAGCTACGTTTTTTTGCTTGTTTGTTTTGTTAGTATTATGTATAAAGACTGTGGAAGCAAATGTGTCCCAATATTCAAATTAAAATGTATTAATAAATTACATTTTCATTTTCAAAATGAAGCTGCATTTTTTGACTCATAAATAAAATAAAAAATAACTCATTCAAACTGCATTTTCATTTTCTTCTCAGAGACTGCTGACTTTGTAAATTAATTAAAATGATAAATAAAATAATGTTTAACATTTCATTTTCAAAACATGTCCCAGTAAAAAGTGACCAAAATTCATTTTGATGGATACATAGTGGTGGACGGTTCCTCTCTGTTTAATGCAGGACAGAGAGATTTTGAAGATCCTTCATTCCTGTAGCCATCAGGCTTTGTTTTTAAAAGAAAAATGTAAAATGTAACTGAAGTTTGCTGGGTGCCTCAAAACTTTGAATACACTAGCTTAAAACTGAACTTTAACAATTTCTGGTCTGCTTACTTGTTTATGCCTAGCTGCTGTTCAGACCCAATTGTGTGGGATTAAATAAAGTTGAGATGCAAAAGGGACAGTGAAAATTTGTGCAGCAAGTCCTGCCTCTGTCCAATATGGGCAAGGTTTTTCTGTTCTGGACAGTTATATGCACCTGAAAAAGAGAGCCTAATTAGTCCAAGTTAATATTTTTTCTAAAACACGTTCTCAAAATATAGGTAACAGAGTGATATCAATTGCAATAGTTTAAAACATACATAGTAACATAAATATTGACTGAAATAATAACCTTTGGCCGTCTCTCAACGAACCTCAAGTTCTTTCAAGGCACTTTGGAAAAGCATTTCAGATGACCACATCATGAAACTCATGGAGAGAATGCCAAGAGAGCAAATAAGTAGGGGCAACTGTTGCTCAGGTTGTAAGAGTTCGTCATGTAACCGGTGGGTTTCCCGGTTTGAACCACTGTTCCATCTGTCTCAGTCATTGGGTCCTTTCGTTGTCCGATGAGCTAACCCCTCCCTCCTACTTCCCTATTTCTAAGGGGATAGCTCAATCCAGCTCTCCATCCAACGGGTCTGGACTTCCCTAAACCTGAAAGATCTTACTAAGCAAGTTTACTGAAAGTTCTGTTTAAGCTGGTGTCGGGAAATGACATGCCTAACCTCTGACAGCCTGCATCCAGAAGTCTCGCTCTTCTTCAATTGGAGGTCAGGATGACCGAGTAGCCCACAGCAATCATCCACTCCTCGACAGTCACTTCTGTTAACGGCTGCTCATTCCCTAATATCACAACTGGCTCTTGGTATATGGGTTAAGTTAATTTCAGTGACTCGGCATGAGCCCCAAGGGCACTGTTTTAACAAGCTTGTCTAAGGCAACCTATAAAAACCTCCTAAAATCTCTTAGAACCAGGCAACAAGACTTTTTACCCCCAATGATAAGCCAACAATAAGTTGACTCATATGATTAGATGTCCACGATTTATCTAGAATTTTTATATGCTTTCTTTAATTAGTAATGCCGTTGCAGGGGTCAGTAACAGCTTCAATTCGGCAACACATAATAATTTCAATAATAGAAATGAATCAATCAACTTAACCCGTCTTTCCCTGATGCTGAAACTAGTGAGTTTGGAGAGGCTTTGAAGACGGAGGCTCATCCATGCACCCAATGGGGATGTTTCTTCTGGTAACAACGAACGATTTCTTGAAGGAAAGAGGGCTTAATCTTCAGTTTTCTTCCTTTAAGTGGACAGGCACTGATGCTCCAGGTTTCGTTGGTCAAACAGGAACTATGTTGTCACATGTCTCAGAAGACAGTAGGTTCCAGAGGCTGAAGAGTTGAAGAAAACCCCGGTGGTATGAATGAGGTTGATTCAGGACTTCCACAAGTCTGAACCTCAGAGCAATCAGTTGTTCACCAATAAAGTTCACTATGCACAGTTATTGCGCAACATGCTATTGCCCAATGCATTATTGCTCAATACTTAGTCATGGTCACCGTGACTTTCTGATGCTGTTTTTTGGCCTTGAAGATACCAGTAATAGCCACGCAGCTGGCTGTAGTCTTGTTCTCCCTTCCTTGCGTTGCTTGTTGGTCTTTAAAAGATTTGCTGTCAGCATGGAACTGGCTCTCATCACTCCTAGTCATCCTACAGTTCTCTCCATAATCTGCTCAGTCTTAAACTTTACACAGTATTACACATTCCATTCTCAGTCTGCATTTACTTTTAAACACATTTATAAAACCATCACTTCATTCTTTTTAGTCATACATCACAACTGATCAACATTATATCTCTTTCATATATAGCTGATTGAGAATTTTACACCTTAATGTTTTTTTTATTTTAATTATCAGTTCTCAATCATATTTCAATCATACGTCTTTTAACTTGATAATCAAAGATTACTCATTTCATTTAATCTTTGTTAGTGTAATGTATGGCAACTTATTTCTGATGCAGCGTGTAGCTTGACATTACAATGATTTGAACCTGGCATATGTGTTAAGGATTAATTAGCAAGGAAAACACTGTCAAGATGCCATATGGTGGGAAAGACAAAGCAGTTTGCAAAGGTCTGGTGCCACCCATTGCACTTAATTTAAATGCCAGAAAGGCAGTCTGTGCCTGCTACTATCAAGGTGCACCATATGTAAATACGGTCAAATGTTATTACCATGTTGGCAATTTTGTTTCACTGTTACAGAAAAAAAAGACAAGTAAAGGGTTGTCGAAGATTGGCGTATCAGGCCTGAAAGTCTACATCACTGTCAAACATCTTCACACACACACAAACACACACATTATCTATCTATCTATCTATCTATCTATCTATCTATCTATCTATCTATCTATCTATCTATCTATCTATCTATCTATCTATCTATCTATCTATCTATCTATCTATCTATCTATCTATCTATCTATCTATCTATCTATCTATCTATCTATCTATCTATCTATCTATCTATCTATCTATCTATCTATCTATCTATCTATCTATCTATCTATCTATCGATCTATCTATCTATCTATCTATCTATCTATCTATCTATCTATCTATCTATCTATCTATCTATCTATCTATCTATCTATCTATCTATCTATTTATCTATCTATCTATCTATCTATGCCAACTGACATCCTTCTGTAATCTGAATTGTCAAAGCATCAGTCATCTCTCTGAACTGTTTTGTAGATGAGAGGGCACCACACTGGGTCAGATGGACCACAGGAGATTATGTTAATGTTGAATGAAGAAACAAGGTCTTGTCCTTAGTCAGCTGAGTCAAATCCTTGTGTGATGCCACATTATATAACCATTCCTACCTCTTTGGCTTTCTCCATGATTGCCTTGTAAGAGCTTTGACAGAAATGAGAAAATACTGGGCTCAAAATCTGGAGAAAAGACAAGATGAAAGAATAAAAGGTGTTTACGTCTATTTCCTCTTAGGAGACTGTTGACATCTCAGTGTTCATCATCTTAGACATTTCCTACCAAATCTAGTCTGCACTCTATTTTGAGTGAACATTTAATTAAAAGTGTAATTTTAGTAGGTCATTAATGCTAAGAACCCATTTTCATAAATGCCATCTCCTTTTTTTAAATAACTCATTGTTTTAGACCTAAAAAAATTATGAAACATATTGAAACTGCTGAGGAAAAAAAAAATCCTTTTCATAGATAATCGTTAATAGTATATGATTTGATTATTATTTTTTAGTTACATATAAATCCAACAGCAAATGTATGTGAAGCATTCTTTTTTTCTCATGATTGTTACTGTAAATTTTAAGCTTAAATTAAACCTTAAAACCAAATGTTTATATATGTTGTATCAAGGCACATTTACATTCTTATTTCTCACAGTCTTACATTAAATCAGATAAAACTTTTCCTGTTTCGGTTCAATTAGAATTACCAAATAATTTCTATTTGCTTAAAACTAAAATGATGAGGACATTTACTTTTTTATTACTTTTTTCAGAGTCAGATGTTGATATATACAAAGATTACAATGTGTTTAAGTCATTTGGGAAATCCCAGCTATTGGTGTTATAGCCTTTGTAAGCTAAGCTTCTGATAGGGCAAGTCACAACAGTTAATTTGAGGCACATGTTTAATTGTATTTTAAGATTTAACTCAAAAACACTGTTTCCTTCTGTGACAACAAAAATTAGACAAGATATCAGGAAGTGAACTATGGACCTCCATAAATCTAATTAATCCACGGTGCAATTTCTATATGCCTGAGAGTGCCGTGTTCCTCTGTTCAATATGTACGCATATCGAAACCCTAGGAAATATTCAGCCGTCACATAATTCATGAAGTAATTGTGTAATATGTGAACATCAGCCCCATAACAAAAGCAATAGGCCTTCTGAAGATTCTGGCCGAAGCTCGTAAAAGAGTATCACTGTACACAGTAAACTAGGTTCTGCACCAATATGGGCTGAAAGGAGAAAGGAAAAAGCCATAACTCCAAAAAAACATAAAAGGTCACATTACACTTTGCAAATGCTCTAAGGAATAAGGGCCTTTATTTGTTTAGACATCTCCTGTGGTCTGTTGAAGATAATATTTAAGTGTGTTGTAATTATGAATAAGAATATATTATTTAATATTAATACTTTAATATTTTATTAAATAATATTTTGGTCTGTTAAGGGTTGTCCTGTGAATACCAGGACAATACGACGGTGGTATTAGGACAAAATTGAAAGGGATAAGCCAAGCTCTGACATTATTGAACAGCAAAACTCTGCACACACATGGAATGAATTCACACAATTCACACAAGAATTTATTAACAAAAATAAGTCAACTCAAGTCAAACATATTTAAATACACAAACTCTTTACTATGCTAAAACAGTCCAACTAAACTACCAAGCAGAATTAAAGAATAAGGAAGACTAATGGGCTATGTACAATATAAACAAGTTGATCAAAGATGGTTGAAATAAAGTGATGCGACATTACCATGCAATGTTATTTATGTTTGAGGACCAAGGATTATCTTGAAGAATCTGGAAATGAAGTTAAGTTAGTCTTGAAACTAACTTAGGCAATAATTGGTATGCTTTTAGACAACCAGTCACAATGCAAGATCAAATAAAATATTATTTTAATAAAATCATATTTTAAAGAATGATTTGCTGAATAAAACCAGCCTTCTGAATGACCAATTTTCAACAATTTTCAAACAAAACCAAACGTCATAAAAAGAAAAACGTTTCGATTATTTCACTCTAAACTACTTCTCTCTGCCCAAAACACAACCTCTTACGTGAACTGTGCTGAGGAATAGTTGTCCGGGGCGACGAAGTTGAAGAAAGCACAGTGAACAAAGGGTTAGTTGCAGTTAACCTCCGTAGCTGTGGGGTGGGGCGGCTCGCTCTGTTGGCCGGCCAAACTGACTGCACGTTACAGCTGTAGCCACAGTGATGCGGTCCTGTGGTCCTTCCTTCAGACTGGGAAAAACTGCTACTCTCGGCGTTGTAGAGACAGGGTCTCTGCTGGAAACTCTTTGGAACACAGTTTGCTTATGTAGACCTCAGAGAGACAATTCAAGCCACGCTTGTACCTTAATTACCCCTGTTCATTCCTACTTAACTTAGTGCATATGATCGCGTGATCGTATGACCCTCTTGGATCCCGTTTGAAGAGTTATGTCTGTTTGCCTGCAAAGAGACATTAGCGTGCTGTGTCCCTCCGTCCAGTTCCACTGGGAACCTGCGTGGAAGAAGTAAGTTTGTTGCAAAAGCAGGGTTTTTATTCAAACAGTGACGTCATGGGAAGTCCGCTGTTATTTCCCTGTTTCTGGCTGTGCTGGAAGTAGGTTAATGCGATTTATTTTTAAATTTCCAGAAAGGTTCATACGGCCTTTTTGGCTCATTTTGTAACCCATGGCTGTGGTCCCAACAAGTGTTTAGCCATAATGACCAAAAATAAATTTGGAAGAAAAAGGGGGAAGCTTCCAAGCCTGAGAACGCCATCCCATCTTTGAAGTACAGGGGTGATACCTTCATGTTGTGCGGGTGTTTACCAGCAGAACTGGTGCACTTCCAAAATGAGATGGCATCACGATGAAATAATCAGTTTTTAGAAACATTTAAATACTGACACATATTATCACCCAGGAGGATAAAGATCGTTCACAAACCAAGAAATTAACTACAAATGACTAAACATTCTGGAGCGGCCATCATGAAGCCCTTATCTCAATCCCATAGGTGACCTGACTCAGTTACACCAGTTCTATTAGGAATAGGCCTTACCTCCAGCAAACTACTGATAGAAGTTTGTGGAAGAACTTCCAAAATATTTGACCAAAACCATACAGTTTAAAAAGCTCGTCTCGTACTCGTCGTCTTTCGCTTATCCGGGACCGGGTCGCGGGGGCAGCAGACTCAACAGAGAAGCCCAGACGTCCCTCTCTCCAGACACCTCCTCCAGTTCCTCCGGGGGGAGCCCAAGGCGTTCCCAGGCCAGATGAGAGACATAGTCCCTCCAGCGTGTCCTGGGCCGTCCCCTGGGCCTCCTCCCGGTGGGACGTGCCTGGAACACCTCCCGAGGAGGCATCCGGTATAGATGCCCGAGCCACCTCAACTGGTTCCTCTCGATGTGGAGGAGCAGCAGCTCTACTCCGAGCCCCTCCCGGATGGCCGAGCTCCTCACCCTATCTCTAAGGGAGTGCCCGGCCACCCTACGGAGGAAGCTCATTTCAGCCGCTTGTATCCGGGATCTCGTTCTTTCGGTCATGACCCAAAGTTCATGGCCATAGGTGAGGGTAGGAACGTAGACCGACCAGTAAATTGAGAGCTTTGCTTTTCGGCTCAGCGCTCTCTTCACCACAACGGACCGGCACAGCGCCCCCATTACTGTGGCAGCCGCACCGATCCGTCTGTCGATCTCCCGCTCCATTCTTCCCTCACTCGTGAACAAGACCCCGAGATACTTAAACTCCTCCACTTGAGTCAGTAACTCCCCTCCAACCTGAAGAGGACAAGCCACCCTTTTCCGGTCGAGTACCATGGCCTCGGACATGAAGGAGCTAATCCCCATCCCAGCCGCTTCACACTCGGCTGCGAACCGCCACAGCGCATGCTGTAGGTCTTGGCTAGATGGGGCCAGCAGGACCACGTCATCTGCAAAAAGAAGAGACGAAATCCACTGGTCCCCAAACCCGACCCCTTCCTGCCCTTGACTGCGTCTAGAAATCCTGTCCATAAAAGTTATGAACAGGACCGGTGACAACAGGGTTTATGATCTATAAAGATATTTTCTGCCACTGGCTACTAAAATAAAAATTATTTTGGAAGACAGTATGCTGGGTGCCTCAGAAAAAAAAGCTTACCATTACAACCTTTACACTTTATTTAAATGGAAACCTAAATTTCAGGGCTGCAGTTGGTGCAGTTGGTAGCACTGTTGCCTTGCAGCAAAAAGGTCCTGGGTTTGACTCCCAGCTTGGGTCTTTTTTGGCTTTCTCCGATAGTCCAAAAATATGACTATATTATGTTTTTAATTGGTTTCTCTAAATTGCCCTTAGGTGCAGATGAGTGTGTGTGGTTGTTTGTCCTGTGTGTGTCTGTGTTGCCCTGCGATGAACTGGCGACCTGTCCACGGTGTACCCTGCCTCTCGCCCATAGACTGCAGGAGATAGGCATCAGCTTCCCTGTGACCCACTATGGAAAAAGCGGTAGAAATGACTGACCCCAATTTCATATTCTCACAGAGCATTGGCAGTGTTTATGACCTTCAAAGTTAGGAAAAAAACATTTAAATTGCCTCTTTTTCACTACCCACCCACCCTCTGTCTTTTTATGTACTACTCCTCAGAAAGAA
The DNA here is from genome assembly GCF_021462225.1 of Girardinichthys multiradiatus. Classification (NCBI taxonomy): domain Eukaryota; kingdom Metazoa; phylum Chordata; class Actinopteri; order Cyprinodontiformes; family Goodeidae; genus Girardinichthys; species Girardinichthys multiradiatus. The sequence goes on from NC_061797.1 coordinate 20,124,083, forward strand.
AGGGAATGTGGGAGTCAAGAGTAGAAAAGCATCTAGCTGAGGGCTCAGTTAATGACATGGCCGTAGAGGGGACCCCCTGCCAGTGTGGACCACTGTGATGACAGGAGACATGAGAAAGGACCAGCAGGCCTTTCAAGTTTTGAAGGGAGAGTTGATGCAGCTACTTGCTGTGGGCAATTGTACCATCTTCCAATCTCAGCCACTCTGCACTCCCTCTTTCAAATTTGTAGGACGAAGGGTACATGCATATCTACAAGAAGCACTTAGTTTGCCTTTGGAAATCTGCTGCACCATTTTATTTATCCTGTAGCTCAAGCTTCCCTAACCCTGGCATCAAAATTCCACAGTGCTGTTTTTTTTTAAGAGAGAGATCCCTTGATGAACACACTGAAATGCTTGTCTAATTATGCTTTTCCTGTTGCGTAATTTAATTATTTTAGATGAAAGGCTTTTCGAAATATGAGCTTTGGAAAATGAAAGATGTTTCTTTGGCCAGAGAGACGTAAAACCTTCTTGCATAGAGAAATCTGTGGTCCATCATTTTAAAATATTTTGAGTTTCTTGGTGTAATATTAATATTGTCGTAAAAAGAAAGTAATTTTACATTGACGGTATCAGACTAGCAATGTAAACCCTATCCAGACATCCTTTTAAGTCATGTTGAATCTTTGTTTAATTTAATGTGCATTCTACAGTTTCAGTTTTGAGTCTTATAAGAGTTCTGTAACTAATTCTGTTTCATTTTAATGACTCTTTGACATCATGTAATTGTCAAACGCCAGTTGTAAGCATAGGATTTTGAAACATTAAGCACAACCCCACTAATCTGCCAAAAAAAAAAATATGATCATCCTTGAGCTTGTCTGCTTGGCCTATGCATGGAAATGTAGCTACCTTTTAATTTAACATTTCCTGCAAAACTATCCTGGACTCTGTGGCTCCAATGAAAATCATGCAGCCTAAAGCCAAAGCTGAGTCCATGGTTTAACAAAAAAAAAAAAAAAAAAAGAAATGCAGAGTTGAACAGGGATGGAAAAAGGATAAGCTGCAGGTTTCATTTCACAGTCTAAAAATCTGCTGGCATTATTATCAGAACATTGTCAAAGAAGCTAAAACTTATTACTTATCTAACATCATCTAAGATACTGTATGTAATAACTTTTTTTAAGGTTATTGCCAGATAAACGCTCATCTCAGCCCATGTAACCTGTCCTGCTTGATTCCTTGTCTAGTTGTATTCAATAAATTTAAGTCAGTAACTCTTATCACATTAAATGATGTAGTCGGCCCCCCCCCCCACACACACTTTTTAAGGAGGTTTTTCCTAGCATACTGCAGGTGATACTCTCTACTGTAAACAAGTTTTAAGCATGCTGTGGTGCAGCTTCTACTAAAGAAACCTCGACCAAACCAAATTTCAGGCCTCTCTCAAAGCTGTCTCTTATTTCTAACATTTTTGAGAGTCATCGGTCCGGAGGTTTTTCATTCTGGCTTCAAACCTCAGCACAGCACAGAATCTGCCTTAGTAGGTTTTTAATAACATCCTTATGGCAAATGATTCTGGTAAACATGTTTTTCTTGTTCCGCTTGACCTTACAATAGTCTTTGATGCAGTGGACCACAATATTTTATTATCTTGCTTCCAGTACCAAGTGGGTATTTGTGATACCGCATTAAACTGGGTTAGGTCTTATTTGGTAGACAGAACCCCCACATTACCCCTAATGTGGCTTCGCTCCACTGGCTGCCTTTGCATTTTAGAGTTAATTTTAAGATTCTCTTATTTGTTTTTAAAAGTTTACATGGTCTTGCCCCATCTTACCTCTCTGAGCTGCTTCACCCATATCCTCAATGCTGCAGGTGAGCTGATCACCCGCTCCTGCAGGTGCAGGAGGCTAAAAAGGGACAGAGGTCTTAGTGTTGCCGCTTCTAGTTTATGGAATGATCTCCCTTGGCATATCAGACGTGCCACCTCACTGTCTCTTTTAAAACTCCTCTCATAACATATTTTTATCGCTTGGCTTTGGCACAGCCTGAGAATTTGTTTGTTCTTTTTACTTCTGTTTTATTGAGCTTATTGTTGTTTTCAGTTGTCTGTTCTTATGTTCTTTCTTTTTTCATGTTTTAAAGTTTCCTGGATTCTACATGCGTAGCACTTTGTTGCAACTGTGGTTGTCTTAAAATAAGTAAGTACGTAAGCAACTAAATAACATATTTTGCCAATAAAAGCACAAGAATCTACACTACACAAACTGTGCTTTGCAGTTTTAAAAAAAGAAAAACAGTAACAAAAAAAGTATTATTTTCTTCAAGGCCAATCGAATTTTTCTCAAAAGACTAAACTTAATGTGTTTATTTCTGAATATATTCAAATACAGAGGCTGGATTTAATAAAATATTTGTACTATGTAGTGCAGTGTAAAAATTGTAAAGTCTGACATGTTACCATTTGTTAGATTTTACTGAGAAATAATTACAAAGCAATGTGTTTCACATAACGGGTAACAAAAGCTATCAGTTAGCTTTCACTTTTTGTCTTACCTATGTTAAGTAAACCAGTTTGAAGCAGATTTCTATTAAATCCAACATGCTACATTTTTAGATGTTCATAAGAGCAGACCAGAGGTCGTAGTAGTTGATAAATAGCAATAATTCTACTCTAAGTCCAGCAGCCAGTAAAAAAAGGGCATTTTTTCATTCATATTAGTTGAATCTTTGCATAGATATAAATCATTATTATTATTGCATTATTATTGTTGTTGTTGTTGTTGTTATTATTATTATTATTATTATTATTATTATTATTATACACTCACCGGTCACTTTATTAGGTACACCTGTCCAACTGCTCGTTAACGCAAATTTCTAATCAGCCAATCACATGGCAGCAACTCAATGCATTTAGGAATGTAGACATGGTCAAGATGATCTGCTGCAGTTCAAACCGAGCATCAGAATGGGGAAGAAAGGTGATTTAGGTGACTTTGAAGGTGGCATGGTTGTTGGTGCCAGAGGGGCTGGTCTCAGGATTTCAGAAACTGCTGATCTACTGGCATTTTCACTCACTACCATCTCTAGGGTTTACAGAGAATGGTCCGAAAAAGAGAAAACATCTAGTGAGCGGCAGTTCTGTGGGCACAAATGCCTTGTTGATGCCAGAGGTCAGAGGAGAATGGCCAGACTGGTTCGAGCTGATAGAAAGGCAACAGTAACTCAAATAACCACTCGTTACAATCTTGACATGCAGAAGAGCATCTCTGAATGCACAACATGTCGAACCTTGAGACGGATAGGCTACAGCAGCAAAAGACCACACCGGGTGCCAATCCTGTCAGCTAAGAAGAGGAAACTGAGGCTACAATTCGCACAGGCTCACCAAAATTGGACAATAGAGGATTGGAAAAACGTTCCATGGTCTGATGAGTCTAAATTTCGGCTGTGACATTCGGATGGTAGGTTCAGAAATTGGCGTCAACAACTTGAAAGCATGGATCCATCCTGCCTTGTATCAACGGTTCAGGCTGGTGGTGGTGGTGTAATGGTGTGGGGGATATTTTCTTGGCACACTTTGGGCCCCTTAGTACCAACTGAGCATTGTGTTAACGCCACAGCCTACCTGAGTATTGTTGCTGACCATGTCCATCCCTTTATGACCACAGTGTACCCACCTTCTGATGGTTACTTCCAGCAGGATAACGCGCCATGTCATAAAACACAAATCATCTCAGACTGGTTTCTTGAACATGACAATGAGTTCACTGTACTCAAATGGCCTATCAAATGGCCTACTCAAATGCTATCATGCCAATATGGACAAAACTCTCTGATAAATGTTTCCAGTACCTTGCTGAATCTATGCCATGAAGGATTAAGGCAGTTCTGAAGGCAAAAGGGGTCCAACCTTGTACTAGCAAGGTGTACCTAATAAAGTGGCTGGTGAGTGTAAGTAACAGTTTTTACTAACCTGTTTCTTAGATTTGAAGCCTTTGATTTGAAGCCTCCACTATGGCTACCCATTCTGTTGTTTCCCCATCTCTCTTTGAGTCTCCTCCTCTCTCTACCTTGTTTATTGATAATGGTGTAATAAATGTAGCATTTTTGTGGCTTTGGAGGCAAAGGTGTCAGAATTAGAGGCCCGGCTTTAATGATGATTCTTAACAGAATTATTCATTTAAAAAGCAGTCAACTTCTGTCTTGCTCCTGCATATTGTAGAGCACCAAGGTCTGAAGTCTTGAGGTCTAAAGCTCTCTGCCTGAGAGCAGTCACTCATATCACTCAGTCCTAAATGTGTCCTTATCGAACAGACATGAGATGTTTTCCATACTCTAAACTATAAGCAAGACTATCAGTTACAACTTTACAACTGCGTTACAAATTTAATACTTGTGTTAGAGCAACAAGGGCACCTGAGCCTCTGTAACATTCCCATTCTCTCTGAGGAACTTTGTGTGCCATTAAAAAGCTGCAGAAGCTTACAAAACGTGGTATATAACAAGGGAAATATATGCTTCTCTGTTATCTGTGCTCATAGATTTCGAATAGTCGGTCAGTATATGTTGTTACCTCTGTTAGTTTGCATTGTGTATGAAAAGTTGGTCTTGTTTCCTCGATCCTTTGCTAATTTATGAAGACGCAAACACAAAATGGCACCAATAAAACAAGAAATTAGTTCATTTAGAGATTAAATTCCTGTATTAGGCTTAACAGCTATTTTTATACACTGCTCAAAAAAATAAAGGGAACACTCAAATAACACATCCTAGATCTGGATTAATGAAATATTCTCATTGAATATTTTGTTCTGTACAAAGTTGAATGAGCTGACAACAAAATCACACAAAAATCATCAATGGAGATCAAATTTAATAACCAATGGATGCCTGGATTTGGAGTCACACACAAAATTATAGTGAAAAAACACACTAAAGACTGATCGAACATTAAGGACATTTAAGTAATGTCCTTAAAACAAGTCAAAATGAGGCTCAGTATTGTGTGTGGCCTCCACGTGCCTGTATGACCTCCCTACAACGCCTGGGCATGCTCCTGATGAGACGGCAGATGGTCTCGTGAGGGATCTCCACCCACATCTGGACTAAAGCATCCGCCAACTCCTGGACAGTCTGTGGAGCGAGACATGATGTCCCAGATGTGCTCAATCGGATTCAGGTCTGGGGAACGGGCGGGCCAGTCCATAGCTTCAATGTCTTCATCTTGCAGGAACTGCTGACACACTCCAGCCACATGAGGTCTAGCATTGTCCTGCATTTGGAGGAACCCAGGGCCAACCGCACCAGCATATCAGAATCAGAATCAGAAAAGCTTTATTGCCAAGTACGTTTTTGGACATACAAGGAATTTGTTTTGGCATAGTCGGTGCAATACAATACAAATTAAACAGTATAAATATATCTACAATATAATATAAATATATGTGCAAAGTTTTAAGTAAGTGAGATTAAATATAGAGCAGTATTGGGTGCGAGAGCAGTACAACAGTGCAGGTGATCATTGTGCAAGTATGGCAGTGCAAGTAAAGCAGGAGTCCAAGCTGAGCGTTAATGTAACGCATAGAGTTGCGAGTTACAAGTGTCCCGTCAGCAAAAAGGGGGTGTGGGGGAAAGGGAGAGTGTCAGTGTGCTTTCCGGGCTTTGTCAACTAAGCTGATGGCAGATGGGAAAAAACTGTTCTTGTGGCATGAGGTTTTGGTCCGGGTGGACCGCAGCCTCCTGCCAGAGGGGAGAGTTTCAAAGAGTTTGTGACCGGGGTGGGAGGGATCAGCCAGAATCTTCCCTGCCCGCTTCAGGGTCCAGGAAGTGTACAGTTCCTGGAGCGACAGTAGACTGCAGCCAATCACCTTCTCAGCAGACCGAATGACACGCTGCAGCCTGCCCTTATCCTTGGCTGTAGCAGCGGCATACCAGATGGTGATGGAGGAGGTGAGGATGGACTCAATGATGGCTGTGTAGAAGTGCACCATCATAGTCTTTGGCAGGTTGAATTTCTTCAGCTGCCGCAGGAAGAACATCCTCTGCTGGGCTTTCTTGATGAGGGAGCTGATGTTTGGCTCCCACTTGACATCCTGGGAGATGATGGTTCCCAGGAAGCAGAAAGATTCCACAGTGTCAATTGTGGAGTCACAGAGGGTGATGGGGGCAGGTGGGGCTGGGTTCTGCCTGAAGTCCATAACCATCTCCACTGTCTTTAGAGCGTTGAGCTCAAGGTTGTTCTGGCTGCAACAGTCCAACAGATGGTCCACCTCCCATCTGTACGCAGACTCGTCACCATCAGAGATGAGTCCGATCAGGGTGGTGTCGTCCGCAAACTTCAGAAGCTTGACAGACTGGTGACTGGAGGTGCAGCTGTTGGTGTACAGGGAGAAGAGCAGAGGAGAGATAACACAGCCTTGGGGGGAACCGGTGCTGATGGTCAGGGAGTAAGAGACGTGCTTCCCCAGCCTCACGCGCTGCTTCCTGTCAGACAGAAAGTCAGTGATCCACCTGTAGGTGGAATCAGGCACACTCAGCTGGGAGAGCTTCTCCTGGAGCAGAGCTGGGACGATGGTGTTGAAGACAGAGCTGAAATCCACAAACAGGATCCTGGCGTAGGTTCCTGTGGAGTCCAGGTGCCGGAGGATGAAGTGAAGGACTAAGTTGACTGCATCATCTACAGACTTGTTGGCTCTGTAGGCAAATTGCAGGGGGTCCAGGAGGGGGTCGGTGATGTCTTTTAGGTGTGAGAGCACAAGGCGCTCAAAGAACTTCATCACCACAGAGGTCAGGGCGACGGGTCTAAAGTCATTGAGCCCTGTGGTCCTTGGCTTCTTAGAAACAGGGATGATGGTGGAGGACTTGAAGCAGGCTGGAACATGACATGTCTCCAGTGAGGTGTTAAAAATGTCTGTGAAGACTGGAGACAGCTGATCAGCGCAGTGCTTCAGGCTGGCTGGTGAGACAGAATCCGGTCCAGCAGCTTTCCGGGGGTTCTGTCTCCTGAAGAGTTTGTTGATGTCCATCTCCTGGATGGAAAGAGCCGTCCCCGGCGTGGGTAGGGGGCTGGTGGGGGGGAACTTCAGGGTGGGGGTTGGAGGTGGTCTCACAAGGTGTCTGAGGATCTCATCTCAATACCTAATGGCAGTTAGGCTACCTCTGGCAAGCACCTCGTGCGGCCCTCCAAAGAAATGCCACACCACACCATTACTGATCCACTTCCAAACTGGTGTCTCCAGACTCTGTCACGTCTGTCACATGTGCTCAGTGTAAACCTACTTTCATTTGTGAAGAGCACAGGGCGCCAGTGGTGAATTTGGCAATCGTGGTGTTCTCTGGCAAATGCCAAGCATCCTGCATGGTGTTGAGCTGTGAGTACAACCCCCATTTGTGGACATCAGGCCCTCATACCATCCTCATGGAGTTGGTTTCTAACCGTTTGTGCAGACACATGCACATTTGTGGCCTGCTGGAGGTCATTTTGCAGGGCTCTGGCAGTGCTCCTCCTATTCTTCCTTGCACAAAGACGGAGGTAGTGGTCCTGCTGCTGGGTTGTTGCCCTCCTACGGCCTCCTCCACATCTCCTGTTGTACTGCCTGTCTCCTGGTAGCGCCTCCAGGCTCTGGACACTACGCTGACAGACTCAGCAAACTTTCTTGCCACAGCTCGCATTGATGTGCCATCCTGGACGAGCTGCACTATCTGAGCCACTTGTGTGGATTGTAGAGTCCGTCTCATGCTACCACGAGTGTGAAAGCACCACCAACATTCAGAAGTGACCAAAACATCAGCCAGAAAGCATAGGTACTGAGAAGTGGTCTGTGGTCCCCACCTGCAGAACCGCTCCTTTATTGTGTGTCTTGCTAATCGCCCCTGTTGTCTATTCCATGTGCACAACAACATGTGAAATTGATTGTCAATCAGTGTTGCTTCCTAAGTGGACAGTTTGATTTCACAGAAGTTTGATTTCCTTGGAGATATATTGTGTTGTTAAGTGTTCCCTTTATTTTTTTGAGCAGTGTAGTATGTTTGGTAGCATTTGTATTTATTCTTGCTTTAGCCTCAGGTGAAGACAGGGGTTGTGGGGCAACCATGTATAGACTGCAGATCCTAAAATATATCTTGGCATAGTGGTATGATTGATGTGAAAAGATCAAACGTAATCTGTTTGATCTTTAGATCAGGACTTTGCTGGACCAAACTTCAGTCACAGTGAGGAGTTTCAGTCAAGATGAAAGTCTTAGTCGACTGACAGAATAATGCAAATTTGAGATTTACAATACACAGGGGACTGAATCATGTGTTTATGCAAGGATTTCTCTTTTGGTCCCGAGACATTTCAATACAAACAGTTGATCAAGATGATCTTCAGTTTATTAAATGCTAACACTAAATAGAATCTACATGTGTCAGATTTTCAAAATGATACCTTTGCATAGCTGCATTTTCACAATTGTGCTGCTTCTCACGATATTTTTTTAATATAAAAATAATCTAAAAACTGCCATGACCACTTGTTACTTTTTGTTGTAAGTGAAAATATAAAAAAAGAAAGATAGGTAGGTGTTGGACTTAGGTGAGCTGTGGTCAAAGCTCACGGCAGTGACTGTACTATTTCAGAAGCAGAACTAAAAACTGATGATTCCCTATAGTGTTCAGATCCTGAACACAAGCCATCTGCATTTATCCATAACTTAGGCTTATTGATACTTTTACTGAAAATCTTTGAGAATTCAAAAAGAATTACTATTGCAAATAATCATGAAGACCCAAATTATTTTATTATAAAATCTGTGTGGTTAGTGAAAGCTTGTTGTCTGTTCTAATTCAATCTGAGTGATCTTTACTTGTTAATATTAATTAGAGTTATAATGCCTCCATTTAACACTTGCATATTACAACATTCATGATCTGAGACAGAGCTAAAATAGAACTGAAAATAGCAATGGCAAGATCATTTATATGTAGAAAGCTACGCATTACAGAGATAAATGCAGGATCAGACTAATTGAGGCAATGCAATTCGTCAATTAGGTATAATTTATTTTCCAAGGCTATGCTGCTGTCTTCTTCTGATTCAAATATAGTTCTTTATGATAAATTCAATTAAATGGTACTTTGCAGTTAAACACTAGATGTAATGCTCTCATTAAAATTTTAAAAGACAAGAAATTTGTCATTTAAACATTCATCTCAGTGACCAAATATGGTTCCACAGTTAAGGTACACTACAACCCGTATATGAGTATGTACATTATGCAAATGATACCGGATGCCAAAGATAACAATTCAACAGTTTTAATCAGCTTCACAGTTCATTTAGGATGTGCTCGAAAATACTACTTTAGTGTAGTGTTGAAATTGTGACCACCACCTTGTAGAATCCACTTGATTCTATTGTTGATCATATTTGTTTTTATTTACATCTTTCTATTTATCGGACATTGACAAAATATATACTGATATTTTTTTGGTGGGGTAATGAATAGTATTAGGAAAAGTAAACCCATGAGAGTTAAAGAAGAAAACACAGAAGTGAAAAAATATTGTATTAAAGGAGAACAGGACAGTCAGGGACATGGCATGGAGCCAGAGATCCTCAATGCTCCCAGTTGTATATCAGCTTCCAAACCAGATCCCATTGGACAACAGAGATCCGACCACAGAATGGTAACAAATCTTCTCATCTGGAATTCTGTCATCATGACCTGATGCGATAACCTGGAAAATGAGTGTATCAAGGTCAAGAGAGAAGATGAAGACTCTGAGAAAGTTTAGGGAAAGTAAACTGGTATCTAGGTCCATTTGTAAGCGAGTGTTAATCCGAGTGCAAGAGATGCAGAGGGTTGTTAATGATCTTTTTTATTTCTATCATATTCAGTGAAAAATGCTTATTTTTGTGATATGAAAGAGAAATACATAAGGCATTTGTTAACAGTCTGCATGTGGATAATGTATGACCTTACAGCTTCTCAGTGTAATTTATGTTGTAACATCAAATCTAATATTAAATGCATGCATTGTTTGTAATAAATGATTCATTTAAATTAAAAAAATGGAGGGGTCTTTTTGTACATAAATTGATGCATGCTTCATTGTAGTTCCGTCACTAATAAAAAGAAATGTCATGATTCTGGGCTGTTTGTCTGTGACATATCTGTCTGCTGCTCTAACCACGGTGATTAGATTCACCAGACCTTACCCGCTTCACCTGCGCCTCTGGCTTTATAAGCAGCACGCCTACAGACAAAAGGTGGCAGATTTTCGAAAGCCTTTGTCTGAGTAATGTCCGGCCTTCCTTCCTTGCATGATCTGATCTCGTTTTTTGCCTCATGGATTTCTCTGCTCTGCCTTGCACTTGTCGGATACCTCACTGGCTTCTGTTTTCTGGACTACGACCTTGCTTGTGCCTCCTGACCAACCCTCCCTGCGTAACCCTGGGATCTGTCAGCCTGTATCTGCCTTCCCATGCATGACTTCGTTTCTGTACCCTGGACACAGATTCAAGCTTCACCCTAGGATCCTGCTGCCCTTTTCTGCTCTCACGGCTCTGACCCAGTTTCTGTCCCCTGACCACCGCAACCTGCTCAGTCATTGGGTATATAACCCTGAGAATCTGTGGGGTGCTTTCCAGCTGTTATAAAATGTCCTTTGAAATATTAATTATAAAGCATGTGGAAAACAGTTTTAACAATAATGCTTTAGTCCAGAAGCAGACATATAACATTTACATTTTATTACATTTTATTAAAATTTTTTACCCCAGTGGGCCCACCACCTGCAGGCGGAACCATGAGGGACCGGTGCAAAGAGGATTGGGTGGCAGACAAAGGTGGAGACCTCGACGGCCCGATCCCCGGATGCTTAGGCTGGCTCTAGGGACATGGAATGTCACCTCACTGGGGGGGAAGGAGCCTGAGCTTGTGTGGGAGGTTGAGAGATATCGACTAGAAATAGTCGGGCTCACCTCCACGCACAGCATGGGCTCTGGAACCCATCTCCTCGAGAGGGGCTGGACTCTCTTCTACTCTGGAGTGGCCCAAGGGGAGAGACGGCGGGCTGGGGTGGATTTGGTTGTTGCCCCCCAGCTCAGCCGTCTCGTGTTGGGGATTACCCCAGTGGATGAGAGGGTCGCATCCCTGCGCCTTCAGGTTGAGGATAGCTCTCTGACTGTGGTTTCGGCCTATGGGCTGGGCGGCAGTGCGGAGTACCCGGTCTTCTTGGCATCCCTGTCGGGGGTGCTGGATAGTGCCCCTCCCGGGGACTATATATTCTGCTGGGGGACTTCAACGCCCAAGTGGGAAACAACAGTGACACCTGGAGAGGCGTGATCGGGAGGAATGGCCTCCCCGATCTGAATCTGAGTGGTGTTTCGTTATTGGACTTCTGTGCTAGTCACAGATTGTCCATAATGAACACCATGTTCAAGCATGAGGATGTCCATTAGTGCACTTGGCACCAGGACACCCTAGGCAGGAGGTCGATAATCAACTTTGTTGTCGTATCATCAGACCTTCAGCCGCATGTTCACTGATCACCACCTAGGTGGTGAGTTTTATCCGCTGGAAGAGTAGAAAGCCGGACAGACTTGGCAGGCTGAAGAGCATTGTGAGGGTCTGCTGGAAACATCTGGCAGAGCCCTCGGTCAGGGATGTATTCAACTCCCACATAGGGGAGAGCTTTGAACAGATTCCGGGGGATGTTGGAGACAGAGTCCGAGTGGACCATGTTCTCCGCGTCTTTTGTCGATGCTGCTGCCCATAGCTCTCGTTTTACCGGTCGGTCTATGTTCCTACCCTCACCTATGGCCATGAACTTCGGGTCATGACCGAAAGAACAAAATCCCAGATACAAGCGGCTGAAATGAGCTTCCTCCGTAGGGTGGCCGGGCATTTCCTTAGAGATAGGGTGAGGAACTCGGCCATCTGAGAGGGGCTCGGAGTAGAGCCGCTGCTCCTCCACATCGAGAGGAGCCAGTTGAGGTGGCTCGGGCATCTATACCGGATGCCTCTTGGATGCCCTCCTCGGGTGGTGTTCCAGGCACGTCCCACCGGGAGGAGGCCCAAGGGATGGCCCAGGACACGCTGGAGGGACTGTGTCTCTCGGCTGGCCTGGGAACGCCTTTGGCTCCCCCAGAGGAGCTGGAGGAGGTGTCTGGGGAGAGGGACATCTGGGCGTCTCTGCTCAGTCTGCTGCCCCCATGACCTGGTCCCGGATAAAGCAGAAGACAACGAGTACAAGTACGAGTACGAGTAAATTTTTTTTTTGCAATTCATTCTCAAAATGCATTCTACTATTTAACATAACCCTTAAATGCCCTAGAATGTGATTTGACAATTTGTTTTGGATCCTCGTTCTGGTGAAATCATAAGGAGCAATTTTCTCATTTCTTAAATTATTATTATTTTATGTTTTTTTGTTTGTTTTTTAAATAATCTGATATTTCGAAGAGTTTATGAGGCCATGCACTTTATCAAGTTAAAGTGGACTTTAGGAAGAAACGGCCACCAAAATTAGGCACTGATGAAAAGCTTAATTTTAGTCTTGTTTGACCACAGTACAATCTTCGAGGTAAAGTCTAAGTAGCATATAACACACTACACAATATTATATTTGGGAAGGTGTATCAGAAAAAATTATGTGCCTCTCAAAATAAAGTCCCATGCTTGCTGGTATGGACAGCGACTGAAAACTCAGCTCATCCCGACAGGAGAGCTCTGTCTTCATTCACTACAAAGCATTGGCTAGTAGAGTCAGCTTGTTGGCAAACCATCATGTTTAAGGGGTCATTGGCAGGACCAAAGTGCAGGCTGGAACTCGGGAGCAGCATGATAAATAAACAGATTTAATAAATTAAATAATACATTTAAAAAAGATACACTTTGAACATGGGCAGGCAAACAGGCAGAGAAATGGTGCATTGGCATGGAGCAGAGTAATGGTCATGGAACAGTCAAATGGAAGATTCCAGAAAAAGAAACAATGACAATCAAACAGTATATATACACAGGGAGAGAGTGAAGAGAAAGGCAGAGCAAGCAAGTCCGTCAATCAGGAGAGAATGTGTAATAGCTGAGATATCGAAGCTGTTACTTCAATCATCATGTTGCAGCAAGGGAAAACTGGAGCTCAGCAAAGAAGCCACATGTCAGACCATCAAGAGGAGTGTCAAAATAAGGTGAGATCTTTCCATGTAATCCATGCAACATTTAGTAACTGCTCACAGTTAACTCCATAAAAGTTACAATAAATATCCTTATATCCTTATGTGTAATCCATGCAATAATTAGTAAAACACACAGTTGAAGCAGTGAGGAGTGAAACAAGCATGTTCTCATATTCTGGAGCTGAAAGACTGGAGAGGCCTGTGTGGAGCCACATATTATCTGCTACATGTTATCTGTCTTATCTTTTGCAAAAATATAAACAAGTATATCCAAAGAAATGACGTATGATGATTTTATATTATTTCACATGTATTGAATAAAATTTGTAATCTTTGATTAATAAGTTAATAGATGTATGATTGAAATGTGGTTAAGAACTGAGAATTAGAACAAAAAACAAGGTTTGACATTCTCAATCAGCTATATATGAAAGAGATAATGTTGGGTGGTGTATGAATAAAAAGGATGAAGTTTAAGTAATGGTTTTAAACTGTAAATGAAGTAAACGCTGTAACTAAAAGTTTGAGCAGCACCAATGTAAGACTTAAAGCCTCTGTTTAAGAGGAAGTGTAACGTTGAGACAGGAATAGAGCAGATGTTCGGGAATTGGGGAAGTGAGAACTGCAGCTTACAGCACAAGACTGATAACTAAGGCGGGGGCGCAGGGCAAAGAAGAGGCCAGCAGACAGCTCAGGACTGAGGTGATGATGGCATGTCTGATATGGACACAACTCGGGAAATTCCAGAAAATCACCCTATGTCATGGGTGACCAATGGGACATCCATGGCAACAACCACTGGCCAATGAGCAAAAAGGGTTTGGTGGAAATGCTCTATAAAAGAATAGAGGAACTAGTTGGTTGTTTCCTCGCAGAAGACCAGCGAACAAGATCGGAGAGACGCTACAGATAAGTCAGAGGACCAGAGACACAGCCCAGCTGATTGACTGCATTAAAAAGAGGATCAACCCGTTTGCCTTAGAAGGACTGTGCCTCAAGATTAAGAATCTGATTTCATCTAAAGCCTTTTTATCCAGACAACAGAGGTGAACTTGATCGGTGAACAGCTGATTGCTCTAAGTTTCAGGCTTCTGGAAATCCTGAATCAACCTCATTTATGTCTCGGGGTTTCCTTCAACTCTTCAGCCTCTGGAAACTACTGTCTTCGGAGACATATGACAACAAATATCCTGTTTAACCATTGAAGCCTGGAGCATCAGTATCTGCCACTTAAAGGAAGAAAACTGAAGATTAAGTCGTGTTCCCTTGAAGAAATCACTCGTTGTTACCGAATGAACCATCTCCATCAGGTGCATGGATGAGCCTCCATCTTCAAAGCCTCTCCAAACTCATTAGTTTCAGCATCAGGGTAAGACAGGCTGAATTGATTGATTTATTTCTATTATTGAGATTATTAATTATTAATGGTGGTAAAAAGTCTTGTTGCCTGGTTCTGAGAGATTTTGGGAGGTTTTTATAGGTTGCCTTAGCCAAGTTTGTTAAAACAGCATCCTTGGGGCTCATGCTGAGCCACTAAAATTAACCTAGCCCATATACCAAGAGCCAGTTGTAAATATAGGGAATGAGCAGCCGTGAACAAAAGTGTCTGTTGAAAGTGTGGATGACTGCGATAGGCTACTCAGTCGTCCAGACCTACAGTTGAAGAAGGTCGAGACTTTTGTATGAAGGCTGTCAGAGGCTAGGCAAGTCATTTCCCGACACCAGCTTAAACAGAACTTTCAGTAAACCTGCTTAGTAAGACCTTTCAGGTTTAGGGAAGCCCGGACCCGTTGGATGGAGAGCTGCATTGAGCAAACCCTTTAGACATAGGGAAGTAGGAGGGAGGGGTTAGCTCATCGGACAACGAAAGGAGTTTATGGAAACATAATTGCTGCAGTCGCCTATCGGCAAATGCTCAATGACCAGGGACAGTACCTCACAGGATTTGGCATGGGAAAGGCAAAATTAGTACCCAAACCAGCTCGCACAATCCCACGACTGGAGTTATGCTCCACTGGCCTTGCTGTGGAAATGGCAAAATCACACGCCAGTGCCGTATGGACTTTGAAATTAACACTATGAGTTGTCACACAGAAACATTGTTGTAGGATACATTAACGACACATCGACAAATTTTATTTCTATGTTGAAAACAAAGTCTCCAAGATCAGAAAATCCTCTACGGCACAGTGACATCTTGATTAATCTGAATAACAACCCAGCTGACATTGCTACACACCCAATAACAGCAATCTGACTGCCACAAACACACTGATTCGCAGGACCGAAATTCCCGCAATATGATAAGCCACAGCTTCTGACTTCAGTAAACACCAGCAAGTTTGAAACCATTGAACGAGATCATGGTGCAAATATTCAACCAGAAGTTAACATGTTTGTCGCCAAAGCCAGCCTCGAGCTTCTCAGCCCTAATTGTTTTGAAACGTTTTCATCATGGAAACATTTAATTTGAGGTATGACAAAACTCATTACACTAGCCAGGAAAAGGTCAGAAACATCAAAGCAAGAAACTAAAAATCTACAAACACAAGCTATACTGAAAGTCATCTCAATCATGCAACAGAATGCATTAATGAGGACATTAAAAACTGCAGAGGTGAACAATCTCTAAACCAAGTCCCCTATAGACTGTGAACACTTTTATATACTTAGATGGACCGGTAAGAGTGGGAGGTCAGACATCACTTGCTGACCATCCATATGAAGAAAAACACCCACCTAAGAAACACAATGTGTCAACTTTGCTAGTGACATTACCACCAAAATGTTGCTCATCAAGGCTGCTGTCTGACCAAGGGTGCACTCCAATCTGTTGGTGTTTAGGTAATCGGAGCCAGGAAATATGTGTCCAGTGTACTCTACCGATGTGTCACTTGCCATAAACCTAGGGGTAAACCTATTGAGCAAAAAGTGGCCAACGTACCATAGGACATACTTGTTATCAGAATCAGAATCAGCTTTATTGCCAAGTTCGTACATACAAACAAGCAATTTGACTCCGGTACATGTTGCTCTTTGGTGTTGTTTTTGTATTACAGAATATACATATTTACAATGTACAATATACACATATATAATAATAAAAAGGTGCATTTGCAACATCTGTATGCTGTTGTTTTGTACTCTATTGAATGTTCAACAGAGAAACAACCTGGGGGAAGAAACTGTCTCTATGGTGGCTGGTTTTAGTGAACAGTGCTCTGTAACGGCGGCCTGAAGGTAAATCTCTGAACAGTTTATGTGCAGGGTGTGTGGTGTCTGCAGAGATTTGAGCAGCTCTTTTCCTGACCCTAGACCTGTATAAGTCCTGGATGGTGGGACGGTCAGCCCTGATTATTCTCTCTCTACATTCTTGATTATTCGTTGCAATCTGCACCTGTCCTGTTTTGTGGATGAGCCAAACCACACTGACATGGATGAAGACAGGACAGACTGAATGATGGCAGTGTAGAAGATGACCAGCAGCTCCTGTGGAAGGTTGAACTTCTTGAGTTGCCTCAGGAAGTACAGTCTCTGCTTTGTTATGGAGGCCCCATAACCCAAGTCTGTTTTGTCCAGCTGCATTGGGACTTATGCAGTTCATACAGAGGTAATTTAATGTCCACTTTAGTTTAATTAATGCCTCAACCCTTTATGACCTACCATGGAACAAGCTCGCCAGAGCATATTTTAACATTTTTACATGCTGTAGAGTGATTTTTTGGAGCATTTCAATTTGCTAGACATCAATACAACTATTACATCCTAAATTTTAATAATTTCTATATAATAACTCCTTATTAAGTAAGTAAATTACTAAAAAGTGCGATTAACCACCAGAAAAATTCAAATGTTTTTGGTTTTTTTTACACATATTTTCCTCAATACAGAAATATCATAGCTGTATCCCTCAAAAAAAAAAAAAATGTAAATGTAAAAAAGTTGCACAAAACCCTTTCAAAACACTCGTACTCGTACTCGTCGTCTTCCGCTTTATCCTGGACCAGGTTGCGGGGGCAGCAGACTCAGCAGAGAGGCCCAGACGTCCCTCTCCACAGACATCTCCTCCAGCTCCTCCGGGGGGAGCCCAAGGCGTTCCCAGGCCAGCCGAGAGACATAGTCCCTCCAGCGTGTCCTGGGCCGTCCCCTGGGCCTCCTCCCGGTGGGACGTGCCTGGAACACCTCCCGAGGAAGGCGTCCAGGAGGCATCCGGTATAGATGCCCGAGCCACCTCAACTGGCTCCTCTCGATGTGGAGGAGTAGCGGCTCTACTCCGAGCCCCTCCCGGATGGCCGAGCTCCTCGCCCTATCTCTAAGGGAGTGCCCGGCCACCCTACGGAGGAAGCTCATTTCAGCCGCTTGTATCCGGGATCTCGTTCTTTCGGTCATGACCCGAAGTTCATGGCCATAGGTAAATCGAGAGCTTCGCTTTTCGGCTCAGCTCTCTCTTCACCATAACGGACTGGCACAGCGCCTCCATTACTGTGGCGGCCGCACCAATCCGTCTGTCAATCTCCCACTCCATTCTTCCCTCACTCGTGAACAAGACCCCGAGATACTTAAACTCCTCCACTTGAGGCAGGAACTCCCCTCCAACCTGAAGAGGACAAGCCACCCTTTTCGGGTCGAGAACCATGGCTTCTGACTTGGAGGATCTGATCTTCGTCCCAGCCGCTTCACACTCGGCTGCGAACCGCCCCAGTGCATGCTGTAGGTCTTGGCTAGAGGGGGCCAGCAGGACCACGTCATCTGCAAAAAGAAGAGACGAAATCCTCTGGTCCCCAAACCAGACCTCCTCCGGCCCTTGGCTGCGCCTAGAAATCCTGTCCATAAAAGTTATGAACAGGACCGGTGACAAAGGGCAGCCCTGCCGGAGTCCAACATGCATCGGGAACAGGTCCAACTTAGTGCCGGCAATACGAACCAAACTCCTGCTCCGCTTGTACAGAGATCGCATGGCCCCTAGTAAAGGGCCCCCGATTCCATACTCCTGGTGCACCCCCCACAGGGCATCACGAGGGACACAGTCGAATGCTTTCTCCAAGTCCACAAAACACATGTGGACCGGTTGGGCAAACTCCCATGAACCCTCGAGTACCCTGTAGAGGGTATATAGCTGGTCCAGTGTTCCACGGCCAGGACGAAAACCACACTGCTCCCCCTGAAGCCGGGGTTCGACTATCGGCCGGACTCTCCTCTCCAATACCCTGGCGTAGGCCTTACCAGGGAGGCTGAGGAGTGTGATCCCCCTGTAGTTGGAACACACCCTCCGGTCACCCTTCTTATGTAGGGGGACCACCACCCCAGTCTGCCAATCCAAAGACACTGTCCCCGTCCGCCACGCAATGTTGAAGAGGCGTGTCAACCATGACAGCCCCACAACATCCAAAGACTTGATGTACTCAGGGCGGATCTCATCCAACCCCAAAGCCCTGCCACTGCGGAGCTTTTTAACCACCTCGGTGACTTCAGCCTGGGTGATGAAAGAGTCCAACCCTGAGTCCCCAGCCTCTGTTTCCACCAGGGAATGCGTGATGGCAGGGTTGAGGAGATCCTCGAAGTATTCCTTCCACCGGACGGTAATGTCCCCAGTCGAGGTCAGCAGCTCCCCACCCCCACTGTAAACAGTGTTGGCGAAAGAGTCCTATAAGCTGTGGTTGGCTTGTGGGACTCCTGAGGCGGCTGATGGGTACCGTGGGGCCAACCGTGCCGCGGCCCAGGCTGTGGCAGAGGCAAAAACTCGGACCTGGGAGGAGTTCGGTGAGGCCATGGAGAAGGACTACCGGTTGGCCCCGAAACGATTCTGGCAAACCGTCCGGCGCCTCAGGATGGGGAAACACAGAAAATTTATTTGGAGTGTGGCCATAACTTAATTTTTGAAATACACAAGTTTTTATAAACAGAGACAAAAACTGAAATAAACACTGCGAAACACTGGAAATGCACACTGTGAACAAATTGGGAAAAGATAATATGTACATCAAGAAACTATTTACAGAAGTGTAATCAAATCTCTAAATGTGCCAAATATCTATGAGCACACATATATGTTCATAAGACCATCTTCAAACAATAAAAAGTGCAAAAAACAACATAAAATATAATCATTTGTTACTGTGTTGAAACTTTAGAACAGATGAACACATATTCAAATTATATTTTTTAACAAGATACAAAAAAGCTGAATGCAAAAAGACCACATGAACATCAAAAAACTATTTACAATATTGCAATCACAGCACAGTCAAACATTAGCTTTCAATTTGACCAGTGGAGCTGGGATAGGCCAAGTGACAGGTGCAGTCCACAATTACTTGCTTGCCAGTAATTGTGGACAGGAGCAGGCGACTGTTTTCTGAAGGCTGAATCTTTCCTCTCTGTTTGTCCCTCTCCAGAGCACTGGGTGCCTCAGGGGAGTAGGAGGTCTCTTCTTCCTCCTCCTCATAATCAATACTGCACACAGAAAATGTTATAGTGTGATAGAGGTGTCCATAACGCGCAAAATATAATAATGATGCGTAACATGGTGAAATTCTTTCAATTGTATATTTTCCTTAGTTTTCTCTAACTCAGAAACAAGTAATATTTCATAAACATATACATACATGTCATGGGAAGGATCGATCCCCTCAATAAAATCAGTTTCATCTCCACTGTTGGCCAAATCCAGACCAGATGAGTGGACAGAATCTTGCTTTCAACTGGCGCTGTAATAAGCTCCAAAGCTTCAAGCGAGATAAAATACTGTAGCATGTTCTGTAATTACATTGTTCCAGAGCAGTTTACAGTATACATTGTTGCAGCAGCTGGATGTTCACGACAGTTTACAGCAGGGAGGGGGAGCGGACGGAAGAAAAGGGGAAACGTGGTTTTTGCCCTTCCCCTGACTTACGGCGCGGCTGTGGCCGACAACAGCTATTTGAATAAATTGTTCAATCTTTACCGAGAGTCATCCTTGATAGAAATTACAACGCTTAGACAGAGAGAACATTACAATACCGTTTGGCACGTCCTGCTTTTTGCGGCTCCATAAATGTGTGTGCAAGTGTGTAGGTGTGTGTTGAGTGTCTGGTGTGTGTGCGTTTGTAAAAAGAGCAATAAATACCAAAAGATGAGCTGAGATGAAAGCAAAAGTGCAAGCAAAGTTTACCACAGAAAAATCTACAACTTCCAGGAAAAAAGATCACTCCCGGGAAAAAATACTCAGAAAATGACATCACGTCCGGTTGTTGCGGGCACTGGCATTAAAGAAAATTATATGACATATGATAGTTCATCCTCCAATTTCATCACGCATTTCCCAATGTAGGAAGCACACTGCGGTCTGAATTTTATTGTTTGTTTTTTGCAATTTTTACTGGATTTCTGCAACAGTTTCTGGAAAATAAAAACCGTGCTCTGGGATGTGGTGAGTATAATTTTTAAGTTTAACTCTATGGGTTTCATTTGCAAAAAAGAGAATTGCTCTAGCTTTTTTGGTCACAATTCTACAGGCATTTAAAAATAAATATGCAAAGGTTCAAGACCACCTAAACAATGTGGACTTTTAACACACCTCACTCATCAAATATGGGTGGTTCATGGGAAAACATTATTGCCATCACTCGCCGCATTCTATATGCCATATTGTTGCAGTCAGGTCCTATTCCATTCACATGCAAAGTCCTCACAACGCTAATGGCAGAAATCATGGCAATCATTAATACTCGCCCATTAGTATTCTCAAAGATACTCAGGGTCCTTCCAGTGAGCTCCTAACTTAGCCTAAACATTCCTGCCAAGGAGTCTAATCTTAGGAGTGATTCAGCTTGCTGTTCAGAGCAACTCTATGCTTGGAGACAACAGAAAGTCCTATCTTAGTGAGGAGGTATAGTTGACCCCGTTACTAGGTGTGACACTGTCTTTTCAGAGCTGTAATTGGTTGACAAAAAGACAAACAAATAAAGCAAAAAAACAAATGCACTCCTAGTAAGCAATGGAGAGAATTTAGACTGGATTAAGAAATGTGTAAGTCATTATGAAGAAACTTATCGAAATTAAATTGTCACACACCATCAAAATGTTTGAAACATATTTCCATTCTCATCATTATTTTGATTTGCCTATTGTTATGTTTATTTGCCATGCTGGTCATTCTCCAATTTATTCTATTTGATATTAATGTGGGTACTTATCTCTCTGCATTTTACTGTGATTACTTTCTTGTAGTAAGAGATTTGATTTGGCAAAACGTCCACAACAAAATGGAGGGAAAAAGGTTGAGAAAACCAAACAGGACAGAGGAGCAGTGCCTGCTGTTGGCACAGCTCATAAAGAAGAATAGAGTTGTGTTGATGGTGTGAACAATGAAGTAGCGCACTGCAGAGCAGATCAATGCACCATTCCCTCTGCTTTCACACACCAGCATGGAATGTGAGAAGCAAGCTTCTTCGGAAGGGTGCTTCTTTACAAGCAGGTGGGTATTGTAGATGACTATTTGGGCTAAGGCTACTGACATCATCATTATTGTTCTGTATCTTATCTAAAGTTTGTTTTTATTTATACACTTTTTTCTGACTTTTTTCAATTTGTTCAATAGGCTTATTTTTAAAAGCCTTTTACAGTCTATAAATATTATCAAAATTATTTTGCAATGTTTTCACTTTTCATTCATTGTTATTCATTATTTTTACTATTATATGTTTATCCTTCCTCATATTACTTATTACTAGAGGAGCAACTTTAACCTGTCATGCTGCTGAAACAATTTCATTTCCCTCAATGGGATGATAAAGTTTATCTTATCTCTAAATTAATGATTGTATGATACCTTATTTCCTTATTTACAAGACTGTTTATCCCTGCACGATCATGCTGGCAACGTTTTGTTAATTCGTTGTTGTTCATTGTACAAAGAACATCTCTCCTTTCTCTCTGTCTTTCAGTCATCTTGTCTGCTGGCTCACTAAAAGTCCTTCTCACTACTCCTAACATTTATTCACTTTGGGAGCTCTCTTAAGGCCCAAGGTGCTTTGTAATTATCATTTTACCAAGGTACAATTCCAAGAAAAATCGTAGAATTTGAGAAATTCTAGTATGTTAGTTAGTATGCTGTCATTAGGAGCTGCTTTTGGTGTCTTAGGATGTTTTGAGAATACATGCCCTGATCTACAAAGCATGAACTAAAATGGTAGCAACAAGAGAACATAAAAAAACTGAGATAAAACAGAAATAAATCAGGAAACTTAAACTCAAACACCTAACACCTGAGAATCATCACACAAATGACAAATTATGGGATTACCATTGTACCCCAGGCAAACAGAAAGTCAAGGATTAATGATAAAAAATTCATAGGTTCTCGAAATATCTTAAAAAATAAAGTATAAATTGATCAAAAATTTTGCCTTTATGTTTGTATTCTTTGAATTATTAGAGATGGCAATAATTTTGGGACTGGTGATTTTGTAAAATCACCTGACATGGTGTTGGGCTATCGTCTGCTACTACACCTCCCAGTATCGTTTGCTACTACACCTCGCAGCACGCACTGCAGTTCACAGGAAGTAGGCGTCACAGCTCTGATGTCACAGTGAGCTATATAAGATAACGTGAGATGCTCCACCATTGCTTTTTCTCCTGCTGGAACCGGGACTTGGTTACCACGCAAGGGAGGCGCGCATCATTCTGGAGTAGAAACTTGTTGGAATAATTGTATATAGTTTTATCTTATATTTTTCCTTTCATCTTATATTTTTCCTTTTCTTTAACTTTACTATTTGATCTTTATAACCTTTCATGCCTTATGTGTGAGTAAGGATGTGATGAGTGTTTGCAGGCAAGGATCAAATGTGGAGCTGGGAAGGAACCAGTCACAGTTGACGATTTCATAAAGATGGTGGCTGTTTGAGCTGAACAAAGGACACACTGATCTTAAGATGTGGGAGATTTTGGAAGTGTGCTGTTACAAGATAATAATGTATATGACCTGGTTACGTTGCAGCTGTTTATCCCACCCTTCAGAGCACCAACGTTATTGTAACTAGGGAACCCCCAAAGATAATAAAAAGAGAGGTGCGGACAGATGGTTTTCAGAGCGGTAGGAGATTTGTAACTGAAAGCACTTCTCTGTCCGTTCTCCTCGCAGTGAGAAACTAATTCTTTGTCTTTCTCTTCTTTTTGTGATGTTATAAGTATTTTAGGTTGTTTGAACCTGACATTTTTTGGTCCTTTGGAGGCGGATTCCAAATTCGCCTGAGGATTCCAGCGGGTTGGTGGACTCTAGTAAAGACCGTGCACATGGCAGTCTTCATCAGGGACACTCACAGACCCTTTCCGGGACTGGATCTCGGCCCGCCCGCTGGGGTCTGACGGCTGACGGAACTCCGAGAGTGAGGGGAAGACAAAGTGGTGAGTTTGAGCTTGGATTAAAAAGTGTGACGAATGACTGGAGGTCATTGCGTGGAATAAAACCCTGTGAATCCTAGGCCCTAACAGGTACAAGTAGGACGGCGGAGTCCTGAAAAAGTATTAAGAAATAATACTGAAAACTTCCATGTTTCAAGGACGGCGGAGTCCTCAAAGTATTAAGAAGTAATACTGAAAATTCCGTGTTTAAAAAAGGGGATGGCGGAGTCCTCAAAGTATTACGGCGGAGTCCGCATTTAAGTATTTAAACAAAAATACTAAGAAAATTCTGCATTTTAAAAAAAATGTGTGCATGTGAGAAATGAATGGAGGATTTAAACCACTAGGTTTTGCCTCATACCAACACAGTAGGATTGTAAGTGACTAACTTTTGTGGATGCAAAGGCAAGAATTCTCCACTCGAAAGAGTTGAAGTGAGAATTACCATAAAAGGAGATTTTTCTGTCACCCTACTGAGCAGAATAATCCAGCATTTAGAATACCCTAGGTATTTATATCCTGGACCAAATAAAAAAAAATAAAAAATAAAAAATGGGAAAAGGGGCATGTAAAAAATAAACTAAAAAATGAATTACAATGCGAAGATTGGAAATTTGTAGAAGCACAGGATCAAATTAAAATATTAAAATTAAAATATTTCGATAAATAGATAACCACATATAATTATGATGGTTGATTAAACTCTCAAAAATTAGTTAATCTGCAGGATACAATAATTAAAAGTACAAAAACGTGATTCAAGAAAAATGCAAAAAGGAAGTTATGAGGATGTAGATTATTGGTTAAAAGTAGCTAAAAAGGAGAGAGAAAGGAGTAAAGAAGCATAAAAAGGAAGAAGAAAATCATAGGAATCAATGTTTCATCGAGCGGAAGATAATGAGACTGGGTGTGTCGGGCTCGATGGAGACAACCAGGAAATGCAGCTTTTAGAAAGAGCTAAGTCAAGCATTTTTTGTTTTTGTTTTTACTTGTCGATGAAACAGCAAATTCCTCAGACAAAATGCTGGAGACATGTTTGTTCTAGAGATCTCTTATCACCCCACCCTAAACCTGACTCAGCACAGGTGAAATCTGTGGTCTTATTCAGCCTCCCAGCTGTGTATGCTTGTTCATTGTATCCACTGAGCACAATTAGCCTACCATGGTTTTTATTTGAGCGTGAGAGGGAGGCAGTGCATTGAGAATTATAACTGTAGGCAGAAGAAAAGTGTCTAAAAGAGAGAGATGTGATACAGGAGATAAGAATGGACGTTTTTGTGGAAAGCAGGAAAGGTCAGAGTGCTAAGAAGTAATTTTTGATGGATTTGTAAAGTAGCACAGCAGGACAAAAGAAAGTGAGTAAAAAGAGTAGGTGGAAACTTTTTGTTTTGTACCAAAGATCTGATGAGGTTTAACAGGATTGGATCGGCTAAAATGAGTCCCTTTGGTGAATAAATCCATCCCCACCATGGCTGTACCTCATGTGTTTAGTTTTTTTAATTATTTGAGATGCTGATGGCTGTTGATACAGCTTGTCACGGAGGTTCATGGCATGACACGTTTTTTCTGTGTAAGAAAATATTTTACCCTTTTTAACAGCTGCACAAATACTGGAGATTTCAGAATATAAAATGATGCACGTGAAGGAATAAAACCAGTAATAGAGGATTTAATAACTGCAGGGGTGATAATAAAATGTGAGGACTCACCATGTAACACCCCCATTTTTCCAGTTAAAAAACAAGCTCCATCAACAGGATGGCACATGGTGCATAGAATATTTACTGTAGTTGATATAAGCAATGCATTTTTCTCTGTACCTATAGATAAAGATAGTCAGTTCTGGTTTGCATTCACTTTTGAGGGACAAAGATATACTTATACCAGATTACCTCAAGGCTACTGTGAAAGTCCAACTATATACTCTCAGGTAATGAGTGCAAGCATGGCCATGTTTGACCCTCCAGGAGGTAGTCAGGTTTTACTATATGTTGATGATGTCCTATTAGCGTCTCCTGATGAGAAGACTTGCAAAAATGACACAATAGCATTATTAAAACATTTAGCAGAAGAGGGACACAAAGTCAGTAAAAATAAACTACAGTTGTGCAAAAATGAGGTTAAATACCTAGGCCACAATCTTAGCGCAGGGGGACGCACAATTGTAGAAGAAAGAAAGACTGCAATGTTACAAGTTCCAAAACCACTAACAAAAAAGCAAATGATGTCCTTCAACTAACAAATTATTGTAGAAACTGGGTGCCAAATTATGCAGAAATAGTAGCTCCATTAAACAAACTAATGTATGAGGAAGAGCTGAAAATGATGTCTGAACTGAAATGGAGTGTAGAAGCTGAAGAAGCATTTAGCAACATAAAACTAGTTTTAGTTTCCAGTACTGCTTTAGCATTACCAGACTATAGTAAACCGTTTGTTCAGATGGTAGATTGCAAGGGACATTTTATGACTTCAGTTCTGGTTCAAAAACATGAAGATAAAATGAAACCAATAGCCTATTTCTCTTCAAAACTAGATAGTGTTGCGTGTGCACAACCATATTGTGTGAGAGCTGTAATTGTGGCCTCAATGGTTGTTGAAGTCAGTGCCACAATAGTGTTGTTTCAACCTTTAAGAGTTCCCCATGCAGTTTCAACATTATTACTGCAAACAAATATGACCTTTCTTTCACCTGCTAGACATTTGTCCTGCATGTCAACCTTACTGTGACAACCACACTTAACTATAGAAAGGTGCACCACTTTAAACTCAGCAACATTGTTACCCACAACTGAAGATGGAATTCAACATGATTGTTAAGAATTAGCAAGTGATTTGCAGGATCAACCTCTGGTACAGGGCAAAATAGTTTATGTGGATGGTTCCTCCAGAAAAGATGAGAGAGGGAAGACACAAACAGGATATGCATTGGTGACAAAAGATACAGTGATAAAAGAAATGCAACAACAAAGCACACCACAGGAGATAGAAATGTGGAAAAAAAAAAAACATGGAGCTGCATTAAAAGATGAAATCTATGTTTGACCAGATAATAAACCTGTCCTACCAAAGAACCTATATAAATGGGCGGCAATATTGAGCCATCGTGTTTCACATGTCTCAACAGGGAGGAGTGGTAGGACAGATACATAAATATTATACAACATATGGATTTAATTCTTATTCAAAAAATATTTGTAGAACATGTTTAACATGTGGAAAACATAATACACAAAGGAATTTAAGACGACAAAGGGGACAATTTCCAAAACCAAAATACCCCTTCCAAACAATTCATATGGATTTTATTGAGTTAAACCACAGTGAAGGGAAACGGTTCTGTTTTGTCATTATAGATGCATTTTCTAAATGGATAGAACGATTTTATCATGAATTGCTTAGATAGTCGAAGTAGAACAAAACCAGACGATGAAACAGTCTCAGCACACAGGATAAGACGGTAAATGAGGTTTATTTCTACTGTAGACTTTGTTTAAGGAATCTTGAGCTGGAGTTGTCCAGAAGCCAGAGGAGGAGGAGGTAAACCCAGGAATCCAAGGAGAGAGAGAGAGAGTACTGGTGATGAGAATATTTACAGTGCAGTCCTTAGGAGGGAGTATTACCAGATGTTGGCAGGCAGGTAGGCAGATAGGCAGGTCGACAGGCAGACAGGCAGGCAGACGGATAGGCAGACAGACAGGAAGAAAATTAAGACACCAGAACCACTTAGAGGAGTCAAAATTTTAGCCAAAATGACTCTTAGATGGATTAGCAATGAATTCCGTTGTTGGGCATTTATATTTTTCCTCATATTGATTTTCTTATTTTTCTGGTACCTCTGGGAACCAGTCAAGATGAATCAGAATGTAATAACACCTGCTATAAGTCATATGAAACAAGTAGCGCTAAGTCAAGGTAGGTAAGATAACCTAACTATGTGCACTAAACAACTTCTTATACTTATGGCATTCAAGTGTGCGTGAAATCTAAAACCACAGCTGTGGTGCGGATCCCACTCATTAACTTGACCAAACAAGGAAGGAAAGGGCAGGATTATAGAAGTTATAATTGGTACTTAACTAATGACAGAAGAGACACCTCATGGTCCACGATGGTAGCTGATGAAGGAAATAATTGGACACCCACACAGTGGGGCACCACTGCTTATGCTAGTCATCAAAAGAAGTTGTTCAGACTCCATAAAGGTGATAATGCAATCCAGGTAACCATTAACCTCACGCATAACTCTCTATTTCCTCCCGACTACGCCACATCTGGAGGAAAATGTTGGGGTTTTCTCCTGTGGACCTGGGTTTCAGGGTCGGACCCAAACTTTTACCTTTTTGTTTGTGAAGTAAAAACTGAAACAACTCTCTCCCCTAAGGCCACTGCGAAGTGAGTAAAAATTATGTTAGGAAACTTAACCACAGATGACTGGTTCCAGGTTATTACTGGAGTATCAGGAACAAATAATAACTGGTTATTGATGGTAGAGTAAGCGGCTAACATGACTAAAAGAGATTGTGTTGTGTGTATGGGTCCCAGGCTTTTATTACAAGTAATTCCAGCTGTGATACCACAACCCTGTGTGATGGAAGTAATGAATCAAACTAATCCTAATGAAATGTGTCAACACTGGGATTCTGTTTTTCCTGTAACTACAGCAGATAAGAACAAACCAGTATTCCATAAACGGGTCACCACTGGAAACTACACATGTATAAATATGACAAAGAGAGGCAATAAATTGGGAAATCTCACTCCAGTATGGTGTACTGCATTTGTACAAGTAAATAAGTATTTTAAACCAGTCTCAAGTGGAGACATTTGGTGGCGGTGTGATGACAATAGGTTATTTGATCTTACCTTCAAAAGTAACGGGACTCTGTGCTCTAGTTACTTTATTGTTACCAGTTTCAGTATATCCTATGTCAGTAGAGGAAGTAACAGATGGACTATCTTGTGTAACTCCACATGATTGGCGTAATAGAAAGCGCAGAACAGTAGCTTGGCAGACTGAGGGAGACTCTACATACATAGATGCTATTGATGAACATAAATTAACTGATCAAGTAGCCGCAAGATTTGAATAAAGTATCTGTAAGTGGTGTACGATGAACAAAAACGTGGACAGGATCAACTATATCCATTACAATGTTCAAAAACTAGGAAATTGGACACAAAGCAGGTTTGAAACTGTTCATAACCAATTGGCTTCAACTTCCCTGATGGCATTCCAGAATAGAATTGCTTTGGACATGTTGTTAGCTGATAAAGGAGGAGTTTATGCCATTTTTGGAGAAAAATTTTGCACATTCATACCTAACAACACTGCTGCTGATGGCAGCCTAACTAAAGCCATAGAAGGTTTGAGATCTTAAATGGCAAAATGAAGGAGCATTCTGGAGTAGACACCTCGATGTGGGACTCCTGGCTGGATGTGTTTGGGAAGTATAAAGTTTTAATTGTATTTGTGCTCATAAAAAATGATCTTACAGTTAAAAATCCAAAAGAAGTGGCTGTTTACGTGATATGAGACTATGAGCAAACATAAGATAATGGGGGAAATGTTGGAATAATTGTAAATAGATTTATCTTACATTTTCTCTTCCTATTACCTTTGCTATTTGACCTTCATAACCTTTCATGTTGTATGTGTAAGCAAACATGTGATGAGTTGTTTTTCAGGCAAAATGGAAAGGTGGAATCGGGATGGTGCAGTCACAGTTGGGGACTCATCACAAGGATAACAGCTGATCTTGCTGAGCAAGGGTCGCACATATCTTAAGATTATGGAGACAATGCAAGTGTGTTTGTACAAGTTAATGGTGTGCATGACCTATGTCACGTTGCTGCCGTTTGAGTTCCCCCACCCTGTAGAGCAACAATGTTCATGTAACTAGGGAACACCCTAAAGATAATAAAAGAGAGGATTCGGCGAGATGTGTTTCAGAGCGGTAGGAGATTTGTAACTGAAGCACATCTCTGTCCGTTCAGCCCGCAGCGAGTAAGAAACTAATTCTCTTGTCTTTCTCTTCTTTTTGTGATGTTATAGGTAGTTTAGGTTGTTTGAACCTGACATTGCCACTTATTGTAGTCAAATGTGTTCTAAATTCTATGTGAATGCAATGTCTTATAGAAGCTTTGACTGCATTTGGACTCTGAAAGCCACTGTGCTATGAAGCTTTGTGTGTTTCGCTGTGCCTTGAACCCCTAAATGTGGACTCAGGTGAACTTAAAAGTTGGACTATTAGAGGTTCTCAGAAGCCCTGGCGCTGTAGCTAAAACCTCATGGTGGAACACTCACTGATCCTGTCAGTGTTCGGAGTTGGTTTGGACCAAAATGCAAGCAAGCACTAGGGAGCCACATGGTGCAATTTAAGCTTCTTTCTTTAATAATAAATAACGAAGGACTTGTCAAACATCAACAAGGAACCAGGAAACATCAGGAAGACAACAGGTGAGAAACATGAGGAACCAGCGAGGAGTGTAGCAAACAAACCAGTTAATAAAAAGAGGGAGTTGGAGTATGGACCAATGAGGGAGAAGGCAGGTAATCAGATGGAAGTGGAAACAAGTGCGCAAGCCAGGTGAAGGGAACTGAGGAAATAGGTTGTTATAGTAACTAATGTGAGACTGAGGCATGAGAGAAACTAAACTAGACATAACCTACAAAGAAAAACATACCTGAGGGTAATTAAATTAGAAGCTAGAAAGGAAAAATAGAAATAAACTCTAGGAAGAACTCAACCAGAGGACATGGGGAAAAGCTAGACTCAGGGAATAACCAACCGAGTAACAACAAAGGGGTCTAAAGCCAAAGGAGAAAAATAACTAATAAACTAGAAGAAGAATGGAGCAAGAATAAACCTAACACTAAACAAGCACAGAAACACTAACCGAGAAACTAAACTAGAAAGACCAAAGAAGAAAAATAAACAAAGAGAACTGTAATAATAATAATAATAATAATAATAACCATAGGAAGCAATAAATGAGAAAGTGACCACCAAGGGAACTATGGGTGAGGGGAGAAAGAACTACTAAAAACAGGAGAGAGAACAAAACTAACATCAGGGTAACTGAAGGAATAAACAAACATAACTACTAAACCCAAAGGAATAAAAACACCTAACTGAAAAGTAAACAACCACAAAACCAAAACAAAGTCCAAAATGGCAGATCCTGACAATGTCTTCACTCTTAGTGTTTTTCCACTGGTTGCCACCTAAAAGTTTTACAACCCTTTGTGTTTCACTGAGCTCCAACTTTTGACTGCAGGCTAGTGGAGGCCGCTCCCAAAGGGGCTGCCTATGTGACACACAATGTTATTTTATCTTTGTTTGGTTAGATATTGTACCACTTTGTGTAGAATTATGCCTGCTTGATTAGGTGAAGATTATTGAATCAGAATAGCGAAGTGTATCAGGGCTGTTGATTTAATAAATGATCACGTAGATAACAAGAAAGCGTTTAGGTTTATTTTATACGTTTGTGTTTATTTTGAGCAAGGGTGTCAAGATAAGGTTAGTGTTCCCCGCCAAACGGTGGAACAGTTGATTAAACAGTGACATTTAGCGTGGTTTGGTTAATAATTATAATTTTTTAATGATAATTACTAATTGTAATTATTAAGTGCTTGGAGCCCATAATCACCACACCAGAGTGCATCTCTGATTTCCATTCGTAAGTAATGATTTTTTGTTGAGAAAATAATTTTTTTGAATTATGATTTTGAATTATAATTTTAATAAATATTAATTAATCAATTATCATAATCCTTACAATGGTGACCTGGAGAATTAATGCATTAAGGTCAATAGTAAAAACACCACCCACCACCCTTCCAACCAGTGTGACCAGGGTGACATTGTACTACTTCAATAAAAGATTAATTTATTTTTAGCAATAATTGTGGATGGTTTTAATATGTATTTTCAGATGCCTTGTTTATAACCCATGCATTCTTGTCAGTTTCTTTGCAAAAGGCTTCAAAATAGTCTAAGAGCTGTCTCTGTTTGTGTGCTTCTTCTAGTGGTGTCTGCAATAATAATTGAAGCCAATCAAATCATTGATTAAACGGACCAGTGAAAAAACAAATTATGCAATCATAGCCACCCCGTTGTTATTGCTACTGATACGAGTACGAATGAACTGTACAAATGAAAACTGGATCTGAAAACAATCACATCTGAAACATGGAAGTCATAAATCACAGTTGTGATGTTATTTCATGATTTTGAATAGATTATTACAAGCTTTCAGTTTTAAATTGTTTCCCCACTCTATTTGTTGTTACTAAAAGCCAGTAAAAATGTTTAAATCAACAAAGTAAGCCCTAAAGGCATTCCTATAGATCCTTTCCTACAGCTGACGTGTATATGACTTCACCATTTTATCTGAGTCTGACATTTCATATTGAACTGTTACAAACGGCATTTCCCCAGACAACTTGTTAACTTTTAAAGGTTGATAGATCCAATACACATCCGCTTCATAAGCAGTGGATCACACTGAAAAACAAAGCTTTGAGATTAGCTGCTGTCAACTCTGGGATGAGATGTGCCAGTTTGAGGAGCAAAATGGGAACACTATCCATAAGGTGAAATTGAACATATTGATTTAGAAGCAGTTTTAAAAGAAAAAAAAAGCTTATAGTCCTCCAGTGCACCTGCTGTCATCTTTGTACAGTGACTACAAACTTTGTGGACATTGACATTAATCTATCCCCAAGTGATTTTTGGTCCACTCACGGACTCTAGTAAAAGGAGTGTTCGTTCTGTGAAAATTTTGATACATATTCCAAAAGGCAGAAAGGACCTTTTAATCGTCATCATTTAAATGAGATGATGATTTCAAATAATTCATGCAAGGCTAGTATGGAAGAAATACATATATGGAAAAGAAGAGTACAGCTACTGTTTAAAAATACAATATTATATATATATTTAAAAGTGAAACTAATCCAGTACCAAATAAAAATTATTTTAGAAGTCAGCTACTGTAACTCCAAAAGAACTGAAAAGAACTCCGAAAAATACAAACTACAACCTTGTTAACAGAAAACAGTTACTAGCACACATCTACACTTTTGGACAATTGCCCAAAAAAAAAAAAAACAAACAAACGAAAAAAAAACAGGTCACTGAAAATGGATGTTACAGAGATTAAGTGTAAAATCCAACATTTTAAGATTTGGGAGTGTAATGGGTTTTAAGATGTCATTATACAAAGTCGATAAACTTTAGCAATACATTTCGGATGTCATGTCACACTACTAGAATTGTGCTGCTCAAAGTGGCAGCTTGTTGGATTTACTGTTACATTGTTTCCAATTTATTCTCTTACTCGTCCTTTTTCTGGAATGGCTTCTCTGTTTCTCCTTTATTTAAGGTGACTTTTAAGGTGACAGTTCTGAGATTGAACCCTTTCCTTGAGTTTGCTCCTGGATCTCAGTCCTTTACTAACTCTTACAGTAAAGACTTAAACTCCTGGCTTTGTTCCATGGCTGGCAGCCCGAGATTCCTCCTAACTTGGCTCCCAGTGGAAACCTGTCCGCCCTCCGATGCTTACTTCCCACCCTGGTCACCCTCTCTACCATCTCCAATCGTCCAACCTTACAAACCACCACACAGACCAAGCACCCCCGGATTTCCGCTCACTCTCTCTGGTGTTCATCCTCCGTCCTGTAAGTCCCACTCTCCTCCAATATAAAACTTCTCAACAACTATTCCTCTCATTCACCTCTGTCTCTCTCCTCCTAGTGGCTCTGCTGACCAGTTTACCTAGGCAGCCCCCGGATCAAGAAGACCTGTATTCATATTCAATAAATCTTTTAAAACCTTCTCATGTCAACTGAGAGCATTTATACATGTGGGTCAGCCATCTGAAGAAAACCATGAGAATAGACTCAGATGCACTTTGCCAGTGACATGTGATGACATCATTGTCATGACCAAGTGTGTGAAAGATTATATATACTTCTCTGTGGATAACACCATACACACCAGAACACTGATATACTTCCCCTATAACAAACCCTGGATCACCATTAAGTTGAATTAACTTATAAACAAGAAAAAAAGCCTTTAAAAAAAGAGAACTGGAATTATTGAGAAGTATACAAAAACAACTTAAGGCAAAATTAGAGACTGCAGGGAGGTGTACAGGAAGACGCTAGAGAGCTAGCTCCAGAGAAACATTAGAGATGCGTGGTGAGTGGTGAAGAAGTTCATGGCCTTCAAGCAAATGGAAAATCAGATAGATGGAAGTCTGGACAGAGCCTGTGAACTGAACAAAGTTTTCAGTAGGTTTAGTACAGGAACAGCATTATTTTCTCCTGCCTGCACCCAAACACTCCTCCCATCCTTCCCCAACAGTCTTCCTGTCATACCTCTAAAGATTTATATTCAAACCCAGTCATGGATCCATCTGCATCAAGAGATGGTGGTGTTCCCTGGTATTCCCTTCATTCCCCCCACCTGCCCATCTGTTTTTTACAAGTCAGGTAAAAGGCACCAGGAGAGACTGAACTAGAACAAGGCTGAGGTTCCAGATGATTTTGACCCTGAGTCCTGACCTATGTGGAGCAGCTCTATGGTACTTTGGAAGAATTCTAACCTGTTGCCCTAACATCTTACATCAGAAAGGTCCTAAAGAGTCAGCAGCACAGGAGCACCACAGGGCACTGTAAGTCAAACACCTATTACAGATACAGACTAAACAACTTGTCTGTATCTTCAGACCTTATATTTGCTAACTCAGAACCTTACATTCTTTGCAAAAAAATGTATGACACTATCCTACAGCAAATATTATTTATGTGATTGTATAAATTTTGATAATTGATTTGGCCACACAGATTGTCCCAGTTCTTTCTTTCTTTCTTTCTTTCTTTCTTTCTTTCTTTCTTTCTTTCGCGCTGCATGCTGGGTGTTGGTGGTGGAGCATGTGGTGAGTGGACTGAGAGATTGAGAACTTCTAACTGTGCTTTTTCTATCTTTAATGTGTCTTTTTGAGTATTTGTCTTTGATTGAATTGTGTTGGTGAAGTTGATTTAAGAGTTACTGATTATTTTTTCAGTAAGTAGGAACCGGCGTTTTGCTGGTTGTTTGCAAAACGCCGGGAATGGAGTTTAAAAAGCTTACGAGGCAACATGGTTTTAAAATCATACCTAGTTGTCCCAGCACTACACTGGAGGAGTGTAGTTTGGCAGTGGGAGAAGTTGTTGGTTGTAGCAGCATTAAATCTGCTGCTCGGATGAACAGCGCAGTGGTTATTTTTGTTGATAGTGTGGAGAAGGCAAACAAAGTGATTGAAAAGGGTATTGTTGTAAATGATGTGTTTTTGTCAGTTTCTCCGTTGAGTACACCTGCTAAAAAAGTGACAATTGCAAATATTCCTCCGTTCATCACTGATGAACTGCTGGTAAGATAATTGTCACGGCACGGGAAAATTATTTCCCCGATCAGAAAGCTGCCTTCGGGTTGCAAGTCACCGCTGTTAAAGCATGTTGTTTCACATGAAAGACAGGTCCTTATGATTCTGAATAAAAAGAATGAAGACCTTAATTTAGTGTTCAATGTGCGAGTGGAGGAATTTGATTATGCCATTTATGTGACTTCGGGCACTTTGGTGTGTTTTGGTTGCGGGGAAGTTGGTCATTTAGTTCGAGTATGTCCCGGAAAAAATCTTCCTAATAATAATGCGGAGCAAAGGGGAGATGAGGGAGGCGAAAAGACGCCGAAACAAACTGAAGACAAAGATGCAGAGAGACCAGAGACAAATGAAACAGATGGAACAATGTCTGAGAATCCCGCTCAGACAGAAAAACAAGTAAATGAAAATAGTTTTGAGGGAGAGGAAGAAGAACAATTTGTGCAGATTCAAAGTCAGACGGTGTTAGTTTCGCAGGGAAATCAAGAGGATAACTGTAGAAGAGCAGAGTCAGTGTTTACTAAAGTCTCAACAACAGAAAACGAACACAGATGATATAGAGGATATGGGAAACAGTCAAATACTGGAAGAAGATGATATTGAGTTTTCTGCAAAAAGGAAAAAAACTGAGTGTGTTATTAGCTCTCAAATTGAAGATGAAGTCAGAAATGACACAGAAATTGAAAATTCAGGAAAGTGTCTAGAATTAGAAAGTAATATGGATGAAGAGGAGGAAGGGGAAGATGAACGTTGGAATGAGGATAGTTTGGCCAGTTCATCCTGTAAATCTTTTGTGTCCAATCAACAGAGGAAAGGTTATGATGTACAAAATGTTAAACTTTTTTTGAAGGTTACAAAGAATATGAAAAATGTTAAAGTAGAAGATTTTTTTCCTGACAAGAAACTTTTTCTTCTGTATGTGAGATCTCAGTTGAATAATAAAAGAAAAGGGGACTATACTGACAAAGAAGTTTACCAGTTAAAAAAACTGATCGGAAAACTTAAACAAGAACTTAATAATGGTGAGGAGTCTGAGGATTGATAGTTTTTTGTCTTTTTTTTGTGTTAATCCTTACATCTTTGGGAATGAGCCACTTCAGAGTTTCCACCTTAAATCTGAATGGAGCCAGAGATGTGAGGAAGAGAATCAGTGTGTTTGAATTAATGAATCTAAAACATCTGAATGTGTTGATGATTCAAGAAACACACAGTGATTATTTAAATGAAATAGACTGGAGGAGAGAATGGGAGGGTGAAGTTATTTTGAGTCATTTAAATCAGACCAGTGGTGGAGTAGCACTTCTTTTTTCTAAAAACTTTTTACCAGAGTCATGTGAAGTTGAGGAGGTGGTAAAAGGTAGACTAATGGTGATGAAAGCAAAGTATGAGTGTTTTAATATTGTATTTGTTAATGTATATGCTCCAAATACAGGATGGGAGAGGGTTCTTTTCTTACATAAACTCAAAGATGTTTTATGCAAATGTGATGCTGAAAGTTTTCTTTTTTTGGGTGGGGATTTTAACTGTACAGAAAATGATAAATTGGATAGGAATCATTTTGAACCTCATCCAGCTTCAAAAGGTTGCTTAAAGCACTTAATAGATGCTTTTTCATTGGCGGATGTATGGAGAGAATTACATATTCAAGAAAGACAATATATATGGGCCAGGAGGATGGATAATTCTTTTTCTGCAGCTAGGTTAGATAGAATATACAGTTTTAGACATAATCTTGGTATTTTCAAAGAGGGTAATATTCATCCTGTTAGTTTTTCTGACCATGCTTTGGTTTCTTGTAATGTTTTTATTGCCAATCTTAAACATAAGTCTGCTTATTGGCATTTTAACACTACTCTATTATTAGATGTTAATTTTAAGAAGGCATTTAGTTTTTTCTGGAGAATTCACAGATCTAGAAAAGAGGAGTTTATATCTATAAGGCAGTGGTGGGATCGTGGTAAAACTGAAATTCAAGAATTCTGTCAACAGTACACTGTCAATGTTTCATCTGATTTAACCAAATCTATAAGAGACCTGGAGACTGAAATAGTGGAGCTGCAGGTTTCTGCACAATCCACAGGAGATCGAGGTTGTTTAGAAAACCTCAAGTCCAAAAAAGTTGCTTTGGCTGATTTGCTGGGCTCAAGGACACGGTGTAGATTCCAGAAGGTTGGTTTGATGGACACCCCTACGAAGTTTTTCTTCTCATTGGAAAAAAAAAAAAGGACAGAGCAAGTTCTTGCATGGTTTAAAATCGGCTGCCGAGGTACTTTTGACTGAAGATGGGGACATCAGGCGGAGAGCGGCAGAATTTTATGCTGATCTATATAGCTCTGAATATGCTGAGGATGAAGAACGTTTTGATCATTTCTGCAGTGGTCTTCCGAGAGTTTCTGTGGAGTTCACTAAGGAGTTGGGAGAGCCTTTAGCTCTGGATGAGGTTCATGCTGCACTGCAAAGTATGGAAGGAGGGAAAGCACCTGGCATTGATGGACTTCCAAGTGAATTTTACAGGGCTTTCTGGTCGGACCTCTGCATTGACATCATGGAGGTTTTTGAGGATAGCTTTGCTGAAGGACTTCTTCCTCAGAGCTGCAGGAGAGCAGTTCTCACATTGCTACCGAAGAAAGGTGATCTTCAGGACATTAAAAACTGGCAACCAGTCTCTGTGTTGTGTACAGACTACAAACTGTTGTCAAAAGTGCTGGCAAACAGATTGAAAAGGGTGATTGTTCAGATTGTCCATCGAACACAAACTTACTGTGTGCCTGGCAGGTCTATGCTTGATAATATATCACTTATTAGAGATTTTTTGGAGGTCTCTGGCTCATTTGGTTGTAATGTTTGATTTCTTTGGACCAGGAAAAGGCTTTTGACAGGGTTGAGCACCGTTACCTCTGGAAGGTTTTGGAAAGGTTTGGTCTCGGCCCTGAATTTATTGCCAAGATTATGGTTCTGTATGAAAACATTGAGAGTGTACTGAAAGTTAATGGCTGCTTGTGTAAACCTTTCAAGGTTACAAGAGGTGTTCGACAAGGTTGTTCTTTGTCTGGAATGTTGTATGCTCTTTCAATTGAACCAATGTTAAAGAATATTAGATCACATATTGATGGTTTAACTTTACCGGGGTTTGATGTGTCATTTATTTTATCTGCATATGCTGATGATGTCATTGTTATTGTAAAAAGTCAGGAAGAAGTGACTAAGTTGGGGAAAATTGTTGATTTATTTTGTAAAATTTCAGCTGCACGTGTTAATTGGGCTAAGAGTGAGGCTCTAGCCATGGGAGGTTGGCTTACAGGGCTTCTTAATCTCCCTGGAGGTTTAAAATGGAAAAGAGGAGGTTTGAAATATCTCGGGGTGTACTTGGGGGATGAGGACACAGAAAAAAAGAACTGGGAAGGAATGTTTGAGAAAGTGGAAGGAAGGTTAGGAAAGTGGAAATGGTTGTTGCCGCAAATGTCTTACAGAGGAAGAGTGCTTGTTATAAATAATCTAGTTGCTTCTTTGTTGTGGCATAAGTTAGCATGTTTGGAGCCACCTTCTGACCTACTTCAAAGGATTCAATCTTGTATGATTATTTGTTTTTGGGATAATAAACATTGGATATCCCAGGCTGTGCTCTTCTTGCTTAAAGAGGAAGGTGGACAGGGATTGGTTCATCTAGAGAGCAGAACTGCAGCTTTTAGATTACAGTTTATTCAGAAATATCTGTTGGGAAGGGAGGAGGATGTTTTCTGGAAACCATTAGCAAGTATTATCTTGAGAAGAGTAGGAGGTTTTGGATTGGATAATTCTTTGTTTTTATTAAATTGTAAACTGATATGTCCTTATGAAATGCCAATGTTTTATAAAGGTCTGTTTAGAGCTTGGACTGTTTTTAATTGGAAAAGACTGGAACCAACAGCATCTTTGTTTTGGCTTGTTTTGGCTTCTAGAAGAACCTTTAATTTTCGGAGCACGGTTGGATATACAGGATGGAGCTGGAGTTGGGTTGACAAGAAGATTGCTTGAAAAAAAAGTTCTGAAATTGAGACAAATTGTGGAGGTGGCTGGACCAAGATTTCAAAATACAGAGGCAACAGCTTCTTTGATTGGATTAAAATCAGTTCGTACCATGCAGACAGTCTTAGACGTCTGGGCTGCAAATTTAACATTGGATGAAAAGCAGATGTTGATAGATTATTTTAATGGGAAAGAAATTCCTGATACTACAGATCCTTTTCCAGAAATAGGATTAAATAGTGATTTTACAGAAGTGATGGTCCTTTTTTGAACACTCATAAAGATTTAGATTTTTATATGTTAACTGGAAAATTATTGTATAAAATGTCTGTTAAAGGGTTGAATAAAAGACAGTTGAGTGGAAGGACTGATACTGTTTGGAGAGAGAGATTAAGAGTTGAAGAAAATCAGAAGCCTGTATGGAGAGTCTTTTATAAACCACCCCTGAGTAAAAGGGTAGGTGATCTACAGTGGAGGATTTTACATGGGGCAGTGAGTGTTAATGATTTTGTGTCTAAGATTAAAAAAGATACAACGGAACTATGTCCTTTTTGTCAAGAAATAGAAACTATTTTTCATATGTTTCTTGAATGTGAGCGACTTGCGCCTTTGTTTAATTTGTTGAAAAATGTTTTTAAAAAATGTGGAGTTAATTGGTCTAAAGTGGCTTTTATTTTTGGTGTAGGCTATACAAAAAAAGAAGCTATCAAGTGGAAACTGTTAAATTTTTTATAGGACAAGCAACATTTTCAATTTATATTAGTAGAAGAAATAAGATGAACAATGTTCCAGAGGAAAAAGTTGACACAATGTTCACTTTGATGGTTAAATATAGAGTTAAAGCAGAGTTTTTATTTTTTTCAATGATGAATAATTTGACTGAGTTTTTTTCTCAGTGGTGTTATAACAATATTGTGTGTTCTGTGGTTGATGGACAGTTAATTTTTAACGTTTTGTTTATGTGATTGTGAAAACTTTGGTGTTTTACTGATTAATGAAAATGTTGGTGTTTTACTGAATATTCTTTGAAAAAATAAATGTGTTATTAAATCAAAATCTTTCTTTCTTTCTTTCTTTCGCGCTGCATGCTGGGTGTTGGTGGTGATGGTGAGGCTGCACGTGGTGAGTCTGACAGAGTGGAAGAGTTGTCTCTAACAGTTTTTCTGACCTTTTATTTTTTTTATGTGTTGTTTTTTTTTTTTATATCCTTTATTTTGTACTGATTCTAAGTCTCGGAGTTGTTGGATTTTTTTTAGCGCTTGTAGCGCTGTTTGTTTACGGGGATGGCGTCTTTAGGGGCGCCGCCCCTCTCTTTATGGAATGGGATTCGGATTCAACCTGACCCGTCAATCTCAGTTGAGACAGTTCTCCTGGCTGTAGGAGATATTGTCGGTCACATCAATTTAATTTATGCTTCAAGAATGAATAAGGGAGTAGTGTTTTTTTTGAAAGAAGAACGCTTTGTTACTCAGTTGATTGTTAGCGGGGTGACAATAGGCGGAGAATACCTGCAGGTGTCCCCGCTTTCAGTGCCCTCCACCCGTGTGATTGTTTCGGGTGTGCCGCCCTTCATTCCGAATAACTTGCTGGAGAAAGAACTCCAACGTTTTGGAAAACTTGCTAGCGGTTTCAAAACTGTGGGTTTGGGATGTAAGGATGATAAACTAAAACATGTCCAATCTTTTAGGAGACAGGTGTTTATGTTTCTAAACTCTGCTTCACAAACGCTGGAAGTGTCTTTCAGAGTTAAATATGAGGAAGGATCTTATATGGTTTACGCGAGCACCGGAAACATGACATGTTTTGAGTGTGGGGATATCGGACATAAACGAGCCGCTTGTCCGCGCAAAAACCCGACAAGGCAGGTTGAGGTAAATCCAAATGGAGAAGTGTCGCTGGCTGCTGGTGTTCCTCCGGCTGCGGAGGGGGCGGTGCCTCCCCTGTCAACTGTCTCTGAGGCTGGGGAGGGAAGCAGCGATCTGGTTATACAGCCTGTTAAGAATGACCTTGAGAAAATTGGAATCGTTGTTCCAAAAGATTCCCTAATCTGTGGCAATTTTGATTTAGAAACAGATCCTACAGCTAACTCGAACCCTGGTGCTGTCGAGGCAGCGGTGCTGCCCGCAGGTGAGGGTGTAGCGGCCCAGCCTGCAGCTGAAGACGAACAGGTAGAAAATATGGAGTATGACAGTGATTCAGACAGTATTTCAATAGCAGATTCCCAAACATCCAGTGTTGATTTGTACACTTTGGATGAAATCAATGTTTTCCTTGATGAAACTTTTGGAAAACATGTTAAAGTTCTTGATTATTTTCCTGATGCGGAAAAATTTATCAAGAGCGCTCTCATGGTACAGAAAATAGTAGATTTTAAAATGTTAGATAAAAAGAAAAGGTTCCGGTTAAAAAAGCACATGACAAATGTCCGGAAACAGTATTTAGCAAATAAAGGAAAAGGTTCAAAACGGTTAAAAATATAGAAATGAGACTGATTATAATACACTGGGTGGTCTTCTTTTTGCTGTTTCTGTCTGTTTTCCCTCTCTGTTTCTCCTGTATGAATAATATCAGGGTGGTATCATTAAACATCAATGGTGGGAGGGATCCACAGAAAAGGATGGTTAGTTTAGAGCTGATTTTTCAAAAGAAGCTTGATGTTGTGTTTTTACAAGAGACACATACAGATCATGAAAATGAGGTAGAGTGGGGTATGAGTTGGAAAGGGAAATATTTTTTGTCTCATGGGACCAGGTCATCTGCTGGTGTAGCAATTTTATTTTCACCAAGACTGGATGCTAACATCATTTTCTGTATTGAGTTAATCCCAGGCAGGGTCCTGGGGATTAAAGTAGAGATAGAAAGTTTCTCTTTTTGCTTTATTAATGTTTATGCACCAAATCAGGGGGATAACAGGATGAAGACTTTTGAGAAAATATACAGTTTTTTGCAGCAGTCTAATCAAAATGAGTGTATTGTGATGGGTGGGGATTGGAACTGCACTATTCATTTTACAATAGAACAGGAAAAGAACCTCATTTTCCATCATCTGCTAAATTGGCTCAGGTGATATCAGAGCTTAATTTGGTTGATGCTTGGAGGATTAAACATCCGCAAGCTAAACAATATACATGGGTAAAATGAAAGAGGGGACAGTGAGTGGGGCCAGGTTGGACAGATTTTATATTTCAGAAATTCATAGAAATAGACTATCCAACTGCCTAATTTATCCAGTTGGTTTTTCTGACCATCATTTAGTTTGTATGGATTTCCTTTTTTCAACCACTACTAGATGCAGATCTTATTGGCATTTCAATATAAAACTACTTCAAGACAGTTTTTTTTTTGCCAAAGTTTTAGTAATTTTTGGCAGATATGGAAGGCAAGAAAATCAGGTTTTACATCCTTAACTGACTGGTGGGAGGTTGGAAAGGCTCAGATAAGAGTTTTTTGTCAACAATACACAAGCCATTCTACAATTAAAATTAAAAATGCGATTCAGAATTTAGAAATTGAAATAACAGTTAGAAAATGATGTAGTTACAGAAATGGCTAATAATGAACAGCTTAAACATAAGAAAGATCAGTTAAGTTGTTTCTTGCATGAAAGAGCTAAAGGGGCTTTAGTTCGGTCAAGGTTTGCTACCGTTAAGGAGATGGATGCCCCTACATCCTTCTTTTTTAATTTGGAAAGAAATGTCAGCCAGACAAAGCAGATGATGTGTCTTCGGCTTCCAGATGGAACTCTGACCACTGATCCCACCATCATGAAGGAGCATGCAGTGACTTTCTATAGTGACCTTTTTAGACAGCAGGCCTGTAACAGCAGCTGTGTGGATGCTCTACTGGATGGTCTTCCTCAACTTTCGGCTGCAGATCAGGCAATTCTGGATGCTGAAGTTTCATTGGAAGAACTGACTGCTGCTGTTGGACAAATGGCTCCTGGCAAGACTCCAGGTCTAGATGGTTTGCCTGCAGATTTTTATAAACATTTTTGGAGGCTGTTGGGAGAGGACTTGTGGGAAGTGCTCAAGGAGTGCACCTTGACAGGTATCTTGCCACCATCCTGCCGGAAAGCTGTTCTTTCCTTACTTCCAAAAAAAGGAGACTTGACTTTGTTGAAAAACTGGAGACCTGTTGCCCTCCTTTGTGTGGATTATAAATTATTTTCTAACGTGCTTTCGAAAAGGTTGAAGAACATTCTTGAATTTATCATACACAGAGATCAGTCATATTGTGTACCTGACAGATCTATCATGGATAATCTTTTTCTTTTAAGAGATTTGTTTGACATTTGTAAACTTTATGAAATTGATGTTGGTATTATTTCTTTAGATCAGGAAAAAGCCTTTGATAGGGTTGATTATTGTTTTCTTTTTTCAACATTAAGAGCTTTTGGATTTGGTGATGGGTTTATTTCTTTGTTGGGTTTATTGTATAATGAAGTGTTTTGTGTTATTAAAGTTGGGGGAGGATTAAGCTGTCCAGTTAAAGTTCAGAGAGGTATTAGACAAGGATGTCCCATATCGGAACAGTTGTATTCTATTGCAGTTGAACCTCTTTTACACAAACTGCGCTCTACACTAACTGGTGTAATTCTCCCAGGTTTGTCAAATTATCCAAGTTTAGTGGTTTCTGCTTATGCTGATGATATAAACATTTTTATAAAAAATCAGAATGATGTAATGGGTCTTCAACATTGTTTGGAACTTTATGAAAAAGCTTCTTCAGCTAAAGTGAACTGGGAAAAAAGCTCTGCCTTAAAAATTGGTCCATGGACTAATAATAATCTCCCTAAATTACCAGGTAATATTCATTGGGTTAACCAAGGTTTAAAATTCTTGGGTGTTTTTTTGGGGACGGATACCTTTTTAGGAAAAAATTGGGAGGGTTTAATGGAGAGAGTGTGTGCCAGATTATCCAAATGGAAATGGCTGCTGCCTCAGCTGTCTTACAGGGGAAGGGTTTTGGTAGTTAATAACTTGGTTGCTTCGGCCCTCTGGCATAAACTGACAGTGTTAACACCACCATTATCTCTCATACAACATCTCCAAAGGACTCTAGTGGATTTTTTCTGGTCTGGATGACATTGGGTGAGAGCTGCCGCCCTGTACCTACCAGTAGAAGAGGGAGGACAAGGACTCATAGATATAACCTCACGGATCACGGCTTTCAGGCTTCAGACTGCGCAGAAACTGTTATATGGTGTTGGATTACCATGGCTGGATACTGCACGTCTTCTTCTGAGGAAAGCAGGACGTATTGGATATGATAAACATCTCTTTTTGCTACGACAAAGATCCTTGGACTTGACTGGTCCTACTCCTTTTTATCAATCGGTATTAAATGCTTGGCAGATTCTCACCTTTGAGAAGAAGACTGATGCAACGCCAGGGATGTGGGTTTTTGAAGAACCTCTGTTTGAAAATAATTTCATTTCGTCACAGCTGTTTTCATCTGTTACTTTAAGATC
Organism: Girardinichthys multiradiatus; assembly: GCF_021462225.1. NCBI lineage: Eukaryota > Metazoa > Chordata > Actinopteri > Cyprinodontiformes > Goodeidae > Girardinichthys > Girardinichthys multiradiatus. The sequence continues at coordinate 20,168,533 of NC_061797.1, forward strand.
TAAGATGAGAGAAGCAGGCTGTGTGAAGCTGGGTCATCTGATGAAGTTGTCTGTGTCCAGTCTCACTGAGAGTCTTGATGTGCGATCTAACAGATTTGTGTTAAGACTGAAAGAGGAAACCTGCGCTTCTCTGCCAGACTCCATCAGAGGTTTTGTTGCTAATAGTACTTTATTTGACAAATGGGATGATGAGTATGAGTATGTGTTTCCTTCCCTGATTGTCTCTCCTGCAGTGGACCAATGGCAGGATGAGCCAGGAAAACTGATGTCTCTACAGCATGCACCACTAGGTTGTTTTGAAGGCTGGGGAAGAAAGTCTTGTACAATATCTGCGTGAAGGTTCTAAATTTACGGTTTCTGGCAGAGGTGAGGGTGTCAAAGTGGACTGGTTTTTTTGACACCAGCTCGACCCCAAGAGGCTGTTGGCGGTCCCTATACAAACCCCCTATTGAGAAACAGGTGGGTGACCTCCAATGGAGGATTGTGCATGGGGCCATAGCTACAAACAGGTATCTGGCACACCTTAATCCTGACATTAGTGTTGCCTGTCCTTATTGTTTGCAGGAGGAAACTTTGTATCATATTTTTGTTGAATGTTCAAGATTGAATCCTCTTTTTGTTCTCTTGAATCATTTGTTTGGTGGGTTTGGTGTACAGTTTTCTAACTGTATTTTTATTTATGGTCCACGGTATTGTGCAAGAAAGAAAGCTATTTACATACTTTTGAATTTTATTTCTGGCATGGCAAAATTAGCAATATGGATATCAAGAAAGAACAAAATTAATGGACATCAAACGGAAGACGTTTGTGTTTTATTTAAGCGACTAGTAGTTGCTCGTGTTCGTGTGGAATTTGAATTTTTTAAGTTGGCAAAGAACATAGCTGTCTTTGTAAATAAGTGGGGTATTAATGATGTTTTGTGTTCAGTGGATGATGCATCTTTAGTTTTTGCTTTTTGCTTTTTTTTATTTAGAATGTTTTTTTGTTTTATGGATTATTATTTTGTGTTTTTTTATTGATGGTTAGAGTGTGAAATACAGTGTGAAATAAAGGTATTTTTAAACTCAAACTCTTTCTTTCTTTCTTTCTTTCTTTCTTTCTTTCTTCTCTGGTAAAGCACACCAGTAAAAGGTACAGACAATTGTGCCAAAGGCACACCAACAAATTAGGATAAATTGTATGGAGAGGAATAGACTGCCATAAGTGATAAATACCATGTTTACTAATGTAATTAACATATGTCATGGCAAACAGACTAAAAGTAGTTAATTGGTCTACTTTTTGACATGATCACTACTGAAGATGGCTGAAGGAAGCTGGATAAAAAGAAGCTAAGTGGAGTGTCTATATAGAAGGTTACATATTTATCAAAACAGAATGTTTCGGAAGTTTAATTTTAATAAACTTCTGATAAGTTTATTAAAATTAAAACTAAACCTTAATATTAAAATAAAATAAACAAAAAAGAAAAATACTGAAATTACAATAAAACATACAAGGCACAAAACAAAAATAGGAATTATTTAAAAACTGTCTTACACATTTCAGAAATACTAGCACTCAAAGTGGCAAATACAACAATAGACTCACCAAACTAACCCATTGTGACAATAAAAGACAGAATCACACATCAAAGACGACAGCTTTATTGTCCCTTAAAAGAATAAAACTAAAGAAGTGACAGCTGTGTTAGTAAAGACTATCCTCCCATAAAAACAACCCCGTAGGTCATTTGAGCAAGAGGCTTATTACAATCCATTGTTATTTCTTATTGTGACAAAGTCCTTTTGCCACCATAGTAATTTTTAATAGAGGAAAAGGAGAAAGTAGGCTGATAAAGTTGCTTTGACTAACAAAGTTCACACTGGGAGTGTTGCAAAAAATGTTAAACCTCAATCAATGTCTTATTCACTGCAATGTCTTGCTCAGGCCTCCTTACTCTATCTTGTAAATGAATGTTGGGTTAATCCTTAGTGAGTAGGTGAATTTATTATTTAGTATCACTGTATAAAGCTTACTATAAAGTTTACTAAACTGTCAAAGTTAACAGAACATACCAAATTCAATAAATTTAAACTCTTCTTTGAGTTGAGCTAATCTGCATTAATACTTTAACATAAAGGTTTAATGTAGTCATTTGTACTAGAAAATGCATTTTATCTTAACTATTTGTCTTAATCGAACTAATTAAACCTTTTTAGTTGATTTAGCTAGTTAAAGTAGTTGTTTAAACACTGATATATATTTCATCTTCAATATTTGTGTGAATTAAATCAATATAAATTCATGACTTGATGTAACTACTTCAATTAGTTATTATAATTCTTAAATCTGATTCATCTTAAACATTTGTCAATTAAGCCAACTGAGATACAGACATTGACATGAAAACAGCATCTAACCCCATTAGCCCATAATAAAAATCAATGAAACTTGGTCAAAAATGATTTTTTTTAAATGAACAACTTTTATTAATGATTTGCCTTGCATGAAATAAACCACTTTGAAGCTTAGGACAATTTAGTCTGAAGTAAAAAAAAAAAAAAAAAAACATTCTTCAGAAAAAAGGACCTCAAACAGGCCATAGCAGCCTACAGGTCAAGTTCAACGGAGCCTATCAAAATGGCGCAAATATTTATAAATAATGTTTCTTTAAAATCTAAATCTGAAGTAACACTACAACATGTTGTATACCACTATCACTATCCTTGTTTTTGCATATTTGTAATGAGCCATTTAACAATCTTAACTAATTCAATGCCGAACAACTAGAAAAGCTGAATCAGCCACAGTCCACAATGAAGATCTGAACTCAACTGTGTCATTAAAGTCACACAATGAACATTTTAACGTAAAGCCAGAGAGCCCTGTGGAAGCAGCTTCTGTAACCCCATGATCCCTCAAGTGTGACTGGAAGGAATTTTTGGACTTGAAGTATTGTGCACAATCAGCATATATGCAAGGTAGCGGACAATTAAGTCCGTAATGTCTGTGATTGTCTTTATAATGATCAATAATTCGCTTGCGACTTCCATAGAAGAAAGCACAGAGTTTACATGTCCACCACATTTAAGGAACGGTAGTAATGGTAGTTTTAAATAGTTTTTTTAGCAGCAAGACTATGAAAACTGCGCTGGTTCCCGCACTTTTTGATGTTGCAGTTACAGTGCAGAGGTGCAAGTCGATGACGTAACACCTACTGTCCCAATTCTTCAATTTTGCACGCTTGTAACCTGCGCACTTCAACCCTTACATGCACTTGTACAAAGTACACACTTCATAGAGGGGCGTATGGTGTAGTGTGGGTATTGGGACAGCGCCATATTTTCATTATGCCCTGCCCTCCACATGGGCATGATGACAACATGGCCGCTAGGCTCTGTAACCCATTATTTTTGGCTTGCAACGCGCAAGGGCAGTTTCGCGCTGTAATGAACAAAGCACAAGCATGAAGCAAAGCGCACCACGTTGCGAGGTCCTGGGCACGCTGCAGTCAAAGTTCAAGATAGTTCAACTTTGGGCTGAACACAGCGGCAAGCGCAGCGCAAATCATGCCCTGTTTAGCCCTTTAATTTCACAAAATTTATACACCACATATGCTAGAACCATGCCCTGTCTGTGCCTATTTATTTATTTATTTTGTACAAACGCCATTAGAAACAGCACCGACATGGCAACTTTTTCAATAGGAAATATGTGCATTACACAATACATTAGCTGTGGCGAGAGATATGTTCAGCAAAGACAACAAAAAATATCTTAGTTACCTGAATCCTCATAGCAGTCAAGTGAAGTGTACCAGGAGCACATGCCCCGACATATCACCAGGAATGCTAAGCTGCATAAGCTAGCTAGGCTCGGTTATTTGTGGTAGTTATTTAATTTTATTATTCAGTATGTAAAAATGTGTTACTTTACTCACCTTAATAGCGAGTGCCGACCAAAAAACTTCAAAATATGCGAAGAGGCAAAAATGGTGGCTCTCTCTCTACCTGCCTGCACCCATTGCCCAGTCCCAACAGTCAGATAAACGTGACGATGCAGCCATATATTAAATTAGACACGCCCATAATTACAGAGATAGTTGAGTTGAGAAACATTTCAGAATTGACTCAGTGTGAAGTTCCATTTTTTTTTACTTTTTTGTGTAATTGAGCAGTTTTCAATTAAAAAATGTGTTCTCACAATAGCTTAATAAAATACTTGCCAAGCTGACTCAGAGTTACATATTGACATAATTAAAGTGCAAAATCACAATTTACAGTGTGCTCACAATTCATTCAGTTGAAATCTGCCAGATCCCAGCTATCTCCACTCTCCTCTGGTGTTCCCCAGGGCTCTGTCTTTGGCCCAATCTTATTTACAATTTACCTCGTCTCTCTTGGTCATTTGCTCCATAAATTCAGCATTAATTTTCTCTGTTATGCTGATAATAGCCAGCTCTACCTCTCTGCCAAACCATCCTCTACTGCCCCACCTACTTCCTTTTGTGACTGAGGTACATTAAATGAAAGCCTGGTTTTCATCTAATGTTCTCAAACGCAACATCAACAAAACAGAAATTATCCTCATTGGGACCAAATCCATCCTCCCAAATCCTTCCACTTTCACCCTCACCATCGACAACTCATCTGTCTCTCCATCTACTCAAGTTAAGAGTCTGGGTGTCATATTTGACAGCATTTTATCTTTTTAAAGACACATCAACAACATCACCCACTCTGCCTACTTTTACCTACCCAATTTTAGTTGCCTCCGACCGTCCCTCACTCCTGCCACTGCTGCAATCCTGATCCACACTCTGGTCACATCTCGCCTGGACTACTGTAACTCTCTTCTCTTTGGTCTCTCCCATAAATCCACTCATAAACTCCAGCTGGTTCACCTGTACTTCAACAGCTCCTCTGGCTCCCAATCAGATACCGCCTGGAATTCAACATCTTGCTCTATACATTTAAGGTCGTAAATTACCTCGTTCCTTCGCATATTTCTGACGTCCAATACTCCCTCCCAGTCTCTTAGGTCAGTCTCCTCTATCAACCTCTTGGTGCTTCCTGCTCGTCTGACCACCATGGGATTCAGGGCCTTTAGTCGATCTGCCCCCCGCCTCTAGAACGCCCTCCCTCCTGACTTCAGCAACACCAGCACTCTCTCCCCTTTTCAAATTCCGACTAAAAACTCATTTGTTGAAACAAGCATTTTTACCCTGATCAAGCACCATGGTCCTTGGTTTTTACTTTGTAAGGTGACCTTGAGGGCCCGGAAAGGTGTATAAAGTAAACGCAGACTAATGTCAAGCCTGGATATACTAAAGTAGTATTGAGTAGTATCGCCCAGTATTGCACAGTGTTGAGCAGCATTGAGCAGAATAAACATACCTATACCTTATAGCTCATAAAAACATGGCATTTAAGACAATATCATTTACTGAAGCCCTGTAAGGCAAGTGAATTATAAATAATTTAAAGGCTCATTTTCTAACTCTGACCAAATTATCTTTTCTCGCAACTTTAGAAGTCATCTTCAAGTTAAAAAAAAATGATAAAAATAAAGTTTTTTGTTTTGTTCTGCCCTAAAATGCAAGTGAGAAAAAAATGTATATTTTTTTCAGTTTTTTCTTCAAATACTTTCTCTGCCACTAGAGGCATTGGAGTAAAACCAACAACCTTCACAAAAGCTGTATTGTTCAAACAGTCAAAGAGCTGGCTTTCAAGAACCATTGTCCCAATGTTTCTACATATGATTGTTGTAAAGTAAGATAAGATGTAGGCCATGCTAGGTTGTTATCATACCAAGCTTCTATTTTCATGTGCGATACGAAATTAGCTACAGTATTGATCAAGGACATTTGTAGGACGAATGACAATTGTATTGTATTGGTTTATTTGTCATATGCAAGTTAACACATTGTCAACAATCCAATGAAACGCTTGGGATAAGAAGAACCGTTCAACTCACCATAAAAACTAAAGGAAAAATAATTTCCCACCATGACGGCTCTTTCTTGGGACCAAGAGTGTGTCTTGCAAATGGCCTTAAAACTTGCTTTCAGCACATGCTTATCATAACTTGCCCCAATAAATAGAAAGGGGTTTGTTAATTAAGCAGACAAAAATTTAAATATCAACTCTTTAATGATTCATGTATGTTTTTATTATTTATTTATTTATATTTTAGTGACAACAGTTTGTTAAAAACCCATTGGGAAAAAAGTTTATTTTCTTACCTCAATCAACAGAGTGGGGAAAAAAGTCTTTGTTTTATTTATTTTTTTTCCATCTCAAGCATGGAAAGGCAAGTCAAAAAAATAATAATTTCTGTCATCTCATTTTACCAAGTGTGTATTTTTGCAATACCTTTTCTGTCCACAAAAAGGGAGGTACATCCAGTCAGTTAGGTGAAGGCTAGTAGTGTAAGTTATATCTTGTTTAAGTCTGGTTTTAAAAGATGTTTTAGGAGGTTTTTATACGATAGATTAAACCTTAAAATTCTGTAAATGGAATCAGCCCTTTAAAAATAAGCCTGCTTTTAAATTCATTATAGTGGTTTCTGAGATGCAAAGGCTTGCATCAGACCCAGGCTTCAGTAGGGATAGGAGCTCACTCACGCCATGGAGTACTCCCTGATCTCGGGACAATGCACTTGTTTACTTTTTTTTATGTTTATAGTTGGTATATGTGAGATATAAGTCTTTGTTATTGATAATTATATATACTTCTTCTTCTGTATATATTGTTACGGACAGATTTAGCTTTCATTGTTCCCTCTAAGATCAGTAGGGAGTTACAGATCTTAGAGGGAACAATGACTGCCAAGATGAACTGTGATATACTAAACAACAACGTGATCCCCCTACCTTTGGAAACTGGGCCGCAGGGCAGTATACCAACATTATAACTACCCCAAATACACCTCGAAGATGACCACTGCCTCTGCTGCGGTTTGCTGAGGTGCAGTCATTGTTTACAGGGAGAAGAGGACTAGGAAGAGTACACACCCCTAGGGGGTGCCGGTGTTTGTGGTTCTTGCGTGAGAAAAGATGCTCCCCAACCTCATCTGCTGCCACTGCTTAGAAGGTTGGTCACCCACTGACAGGCAGAGGGCGGGACTGTGAGCTGGGCAAGTTTCTGGTGGAGGATATCTGGGTTGATGGTGTTGAAGACCAAGTTGAAGTTCACAAACAGGATCCTGGCAAATATCCCTGGGTGATCGAGGTCGTGCAGGATGAAGTGTAAATGACTGCATCATTTACCGACCTGTTGGCCCGGTAAGCAGTGGGTCTGTCAGGGGGCCGATGATGTCCTTCAAGATGCTTTTGCAGCAGTCGCTTAAAGGATTTTGTGACCACAGATGTCAGGTTGCCAGGTCTGTAGTCATTTAATCCTGTTATGGTGCGTTTCTTGGAGACCAGGATGACGCTGCAATGCTTTAAGCAGTAGGGAACCTCACAAGCTCCAGACAATTGTTGAAGATCTGATAGAAGTTGGGGGCCATTTGGTCAGTGCAGGCTTTCAGGTAGAAAGGAAAAATAGCATCAGTTCTTTTGTAGCTGAAAATGCCTATTTACACCTTCCTCTGTGATCTTTAGTTCAAACAGGCGGTCACACGAGAAAAGGGAGAGGGTATCTGTGGAGGTATCGGTGGGAGGTGCAGGTAGTCATTTTGTGTGGGAGTAAGGTATGAATGGTTTTCAAACCTGCAGAAATTGTTGAGGTCATCAGCCAGCTGTACAGCATAAAAGGATGGGATCCTGTAGGTGGAGGAAAACAGTGGAAGAGGGAGAAGGAAAAAGTGGAAAAGATCAATGGAAGAATCCAGTAATGAGAAACAGAAACTAGGAACTTAAATTTAAATGAGATGAAATGGAAATCAGGTGATGGTTACCAACAGAAACACAATCATATCACAATTATATGACAATCATATCACAAACTACCTCTTAGTGCGCCTATAGAACAGTACAAGGTTAAGAGACCCACAAAAATTAATGATTAACAGCCCCATAACCTCTCCAACCCACCTTAAACACCATATTATTTATGTCAAGTTAACCCATTGTTGATTTTTGTTTAACATTTAAATAAATTTTCCAGTTAGCTTTTCATTAGTATGGTAGATATTGATTTCTTATTAATGATATCTCACTGGCAGGGCAGCTTCAGACATAATGCTTCTGCTCAGCAATTATCGCTGGGTCTTCAGAAAAATATGTTCATTGTACCTGCTTAAAACCCACCTCAAATATGCCATCATCATGTTTGTACTTAAAATACTTGTGTTAGACCCAATTTTTGAGGAAAATGAGGAGGTTTACAGGCATGGCATTCAACTGCCAGTGTGGTCTTAACAAAAGAACCAGATCTTAAACACCATCAAGCCAGAATTCAAAGGGAAGGGCAAGTTAATTTAAGCTTCTGCAGAAATACATCTGGACAATGTAATAAACTGAAAGAAAAATGGATTGTTATATAGAAAAGCTCAGCATTTTATATTTTAAATAACCATCTAAAAACAGCTATCTGAGAAACTACTGTTGTCCTTCTATTGCTGTTCTATTAAGGTTGTGCTAAACCTTGATAAACCTTAAACCTAAATCTCAGTGTGGTTCACCAGTAGCTCTTCAACACAGAGAAGGGCTTCAGGGGGTCAATTTCACTATGCAGAAAATCATCATCCACCCCCTGCACTCCCTAAAAGAAATATACAGCTCTTGCTTTCTCAGGAGACTGCAGCATTCTGGCAGATCCATCCTACCATGGGCATTACTTGTCTGAATTGCCTCTGGGAGGCATTACAGGCCCCTCAAATCATGCACAAACAGTTTCTATCCCAGAGCTATCATGGCACTCAACTCTCTCAAACCCTAAAAGAAACAATGCAACGTACACAAATCTCTTTGTCTGCAAGCAAAGAAAAAAAGATATAAGTGAAAATTTCCACTGTTGTATCACATTAATAAAATCTGAACATTATGCAATTGTAGAGGTGCCAAATTTAAACTTACTTCACTGGTAAGTGATTTAATGATCTGGCACAAATGTGTAACTATAAACTGTGTTTCATTATGAATCCATTAAAAGCTGTTGGATTCTATAAAAATAACCTATTAATCGAAAATGATTAGAGGGTGCAATATGACAACATTTTGGAAAAATATTCAAGGTGTAGTTACAGGAATACCTGTAGCCACATTCAGCAAACGTTGACTTAAATGTATTTCCTCAAAAAACTTGTGTTTTCATGAGTACTGACCAGGAGCAATTATTAACTAAAAACTATAAAACATATGTAAGTAGAACACTACTTGATCTGTTATTTTTTTTGGAAAATCCACAGATTTTTTTTTTGCCTGTCACAAAGATTTCTGCAAAACTAAAAAAACAACTTACATAGTGGATGCAAACGGAAAAGACAAAACAATCCAGTCACTAATTTAACTTTCCAGACACATTTTTGTATATTGTCATCTCAGCAGCACCATTGCTGTGCTCTTCTAATTCACAGATTAGAGTAAATCCATCCCTTTTTTTCTTTTTTATTTTGTTCACACGTCACAGTCTCAACAATAATAGAAACAGAGAGGTAATGTACACAAGCAGTAGGGAACCTCATAAGTCTTTGAGGGGCAAGTCTAAGTCAAGTCTCAAGGCTTTCTGCCCAATTCATAGTCAAGTCTATAAAGACTGAAGGGAACATTTTCACATCAAATTAACAACATCTAGTGCACCTCTAGCTCTGCATTGCTGCAGGTTCAGATTCCTGAGTTATAGGTGCTGGACCTCTCCTCCATACAGGTCTTCTCCAGAACCTTCAGGTTTCAGGACTGTCACTGGGCAATATGAACTTTCAGCTCCCTCCAAAGATTTTTGATTGGGTTCAAGTCTGGAGACTGGCTAGGCCACTCCAGGACCTTGAGATGCTTCTTACGAAGCCACTCCTTAGTTGCCCTGGCTGTGATTTGGGTCGTTTGTCCCATTCCTCCTCTGGATCATCCAGAAGGTCACTGGCAAACTTCAGATGGACCCGGACATGCACTTGCTTGAGGAGGGGGACCTTGCGTTTGCCACAGGATTTAATCCATGGCGGCGTAGTGTGTTACTAATGGTCTTCTTTGAGACTGTGGTCCCAGCTCTCTTCAGGTCATTGAGTAGGTCATGCCACGTAGTTCTGGGCTGATCCCTCACTTTCCTCATGATCACTGGTGGTCCATGAGGTGAGATCTTGCATGGAGCCCCAGACCGAGTGAGGTTGACCATCATCTTGAACTTCTTCTATATTCTTATAATTGTGCCAACAGTTGTTGCCTTCTCACCAAACTGCTTGCCTATTTTCCTGTAGCCCATCCCAGCTTTGTGCAGGTCTACTATTTTATCCCCGATGTCCTTACATAGCTCTCTGGCATTGGCCATTGTGGAGAGGATGGAGTTTGTTTGATTGAATGTGTGGACAGGTGTCTTTTATGTAGATAACAAGTTTAAACAGGTGCAGTTAATACAGATAATGAGTGGAGAACAGGAGGGCTTCTTGAAGAAGAACTAACAGGCCTGTGAGAGCCGGGATTCTTACTGGTTGTTGGGTGATCAAATACTTATGTCATCCAATCAAAGCACCACTGTTGAGCAACAGTAATTGGTTTAACTATTAACAGTTATGACTAACAAGAAATTATTAGCAGAATTACTAATAAATGTAGCCCTGCTAAAATTTTGAACAACCGGGAAGGCCTTTATTTGGCCCTTTTCTAAACAGAAGGGGCACAAGTAGGATTTTATTATAATTGTGTTTGATTTGAGCTGTTCTGGATATATCTAGTAACCTGTCCAGCCAAGGGCTCTTATTAGGCCCGAGCAGGAAAACTGCAAGGGCCTATTGTAATCGCTCGAATTCTTATTATTATTCCGGGAACTTTTGGCAGGGCAATATGGGGACTTTGACATATCCCAAAACTCACCAAATTTTACCCAAAATTGTCCCCCGCGTGAAATTTTTGTTCTTTAATGTCGTCGTCAGTGGGCATGGCCAAACCACTTAGCCACGCCCCCAAATGTGAGATAGGCCAAACCGTAAGTCGTACAGATCTGAAATTTGGCACAATGCTAGAACTCCTCAAACCAAGAAAAAAAGTCTCTTGGGGGTATGCCCTCAAATGCACAGGAAGTCGGCCATTTTGGGTCAAAGGCCGATTTTTGCCCATTTTTCATTTTTACTCACCTCGAACTTTAACAAACTCCTCCTAGGGATTTTCAGCTATCGGCTTCATATTTGGTCAATATGCAGTTAAGGCATGGGGGATTAAAAGTTATCAAAATTTTGAGTTTTCGGCCATGGCCATACGTTTGGCTCTAATTTCCACATAGATCATCTGATCTGCACCAAATTCAATGTGATTGATCCTTGTCCAGTCCCCAACAGAGATCTGATGACATATTTGGTGGGCGTGGCCTAATTCGTCCACAGCGCCCCCTACACAATTTAAAAAAAAACAGCCCCAAGCCATGCTTTGACCAAGGAATCTGAAATTTGGTACACTTATGTATCTTCTCTGGACCTACAAAAATGTATCTTGGAGCATTGGTCTAAACCCCACAGGAAGTCGGCCATGTTGGATTGAAGTTGCCATTTTGACCCTCTTTTGGGCGTTTTTAGCCCGCATATCTGAGCGAACTCCTCCTGCAGCTTTTGACTTAGAGATTTCAAAATCACTCAGTATACTCTTAAGGCATTGGGGATCAAAAGTTATCAAAACCTTTTTGATACATGAAAGCGTGTGGGCGTGGCCACGCCACAAAATATGACTTCTCGCCATAAAACACTAAATTGATATAGCTCCTACAAGGAAAGTCACAGACAAATTAAACCTTCTGGGATTGATCTACCTCTGGCCCTGAACAATATTCACTGATCAGATGCTGACATCATCGAAGCCCCGCACCCTCAGAACAGGAAATGTCATGTTTCACTTAGTGTGGGCCATATTTGATCTCCTTCAACTAATCAACATGAAACTGTCTCCAATGACAGATAACACGATGGTCTAACTTCATCTCCAGTACTGACAGGTTTGGCTGGAGGGTGTGACCGTGGTGGCGTGGCGAAATCTGATGTGACGCCATGGCGATACGTTTGCCTCTAAGTTACACATGCAGGGTCCGATTTACTCCAAACTCAATATGGTTGATCCTTGTCAGCCCCTAAACAGCTCTATTAGATTACATATGAATTTGGCTCAACAGCGCCCTCTACGACACTTCAAGTGCTCATGCCCGATCGGATCCACTTCAAACTTCCTGTACATCATTATGTATCAATGCTGGACAATGTTGACACAGTCAATACATTACATCACTCTAGCCCCGCCCACTAATAAACAAATGACTGTAGCTTCCATATGGAAGGTCCGATTCACTCCAAACTGAATATGGTTGATCTTTGTCAGCCCCTAAACAGCTCTATTGGATTACATTTAAAATTGGATCAATAGCGCTCCCTAGGACACTTCAAGGGCTATATCTCCCTCATATATCATCGGATCCACTTAAAATGTAGTATACATGATCATGAGTTAATGATTGACATTTTGACACAGTCAATTGATGATGTCGTTTTTGCCGTACCCACAAACAAACAAGCAACTGCAGCGTCCTTCTGGGAGGTCCGATTTACTCGAAATTTTGAATGCTTTTTGCCAGACCGAAACTCTGCATGACCGAAGATCATATGACATGTGGCTCACAGTACTACTTAGTGACGACGTGTTGAAGTGAAGCAGTGTCATCGTCGGTGGCGTGTATGAGGAGATGCCAGGCTCCCGTGGTCGCTCAACAGCCCGAGTTGCGCTGAGGGGTGCGAGGGCCTTCAAAGCTGCTTGCAGGTTTCTAGTTATTATTATTATTTTTTTTTTAGTTTGAAAAAGGTACAGTGAAAAATCGTTTTTGTCTCTCAGTGGTTGGAAGTTTAAATGAACAATCCATCATTTTAAATTCTGATTGGCTGAGAGGAGGGAGCAGGTGGGAGGAGTGTGAGAAGAGTGGGAAAAAGAAGAGAGAAAGAAAGAGGGAGAAGAAGGTTGAATGAGCGTACAAAAAAAGAGAAAGAAACTGAATAAGGACTAAACCTGTTGAGAGTTTTAGTTAAAGGTTTATGTTTGTATGTATGTCAGTATTGTATAAGCTATGATATATAATGCATTGAACTTTACAAAGCTGTGCTTCAAACAGCTAGCTATAGTAATATTGCAGTGCAGCTAAGCTAGACCAATGTGGGATTAGTGAGATCCGGGTGACCTGGCTTTTTGTGTGGACCGTATCGGAAGATGCTCAGTGGCAGAAACCGGATAGTGCTTCAGGTGCCCGAAAACTCTTATAGCACCTCTGGCAATGAGTGGGACCGGAAGAGCCATTCTGACCGTCTGTGCTGAGTTTCGCTAGATCCGAGCTGCATAACGTCAAAAGGTAGACACATACGGAACACAGTGGTTATTTGAGTTATTGCTGCTTTTCTATCAACTCGAACCAGTCTGGCCATTCTCCTCTGACCTCTGGCATCAACAAGGCAATTGCGCCACCAGAACTGCCACTCACTGGACATTTTCTCTTTTTCGGACCATTCTATGTAAACCCTAGAGATGGTAGTGCATGAAAATCCCAGTAGATCAGTAGTTTCTGAAATACTCAGACCAGCCCGTCTGGCAACAACAACCAGCCATGTTCAAAGTCACTTGAATCAACTTTCTACACCATTCTGATGCTTGGTTTGAACTGCAGTAGATTGTCTTGACCATGTCTACATGCCTAAATGCATTGAGTTGCTGCCATGTGACTGGCTGATTAGAAATTTGAGTTAACAAGCAGTCGGACAGCTGTACCTAGTAAAGTGGCCAGTGAGTGTAGTTTGTGACTCATTGGATTTAACGGGTCACATTGTACCTTGCCCCACCGCTCCTGAACGTCGACCAGGCTTGCAATGTTGGGGGTTAATTCGCATATGCGAACTGGTAGACAGCGTAGATTTTAATTTGGAGGTTTTCATTTAAAAACACCAGCAGGTGCAGGGTTAAAGTGGATTCAAAAGTTAATACATTGTTTCAAGAGCAATGTTGAAAGCTGATGATAAATTGTAAGTGAAAAGGATTGAGAAGTGTAGAGTTTTGAATTATTTAAAAGACAGAATGTTTTTGTAAATTACATTTGGGGTAAAGGCAAGTTAGACTGAGTTTTGGTTTAAAGAAACCTTAAGTTTATCGAATCTGGCACGAGTTTTATTGTTTTGTGTGTTTAAGGTTAACATATATACTCTGCTCAAAAAAATAAAGGGAACACTTAAACAACACAATATAACTCCAAGTAAATCAAACTGTCCACCTAGGAAGCAATCAATTTATCATGCTGTTGTGCAAATGGAATAAACAATAGAGGGAAATCTTTGGGGATTAGCAAGACACTCAATAAAGGAGTGGTTCTGCAGGTGGGGACCACAGACCACTTCTCAGTACCTATGCTTTCTGGCTGATGTTTTGGTCACTTTTGAATGTTGGTGGTGCTTTCACACTCGTGGTAGCATGAGACGGACTCTACAACCCACAAAAGTGGCTCAGATAGTGCAGCTCATCCAGGATGGCACATCAATGCAAGCTGTGGCAAGAACGTTTGCTGTGTCTGTCAGCGTAGTGTCCAGAGCATGGAGGCGCTACCAGATGACAGGCCAGTACACCAGGAGACGTGGAGGAGGCCGTAGGAGGGCAACAACCCAGTAGCAGGACCGCTACCTCTGCCTTTGTGCAAGAAGGAACAGGAGGAGCACTGTCCAAGCAGGCCACAAATGTGCATGTGTCTGCACAAACTGTTAGAAACCGACTCCATGATGGTGGTATGAGGGCCCGACGTCCACAAATGGGGGTTGTACTCACAACCCAACACCGTGCAGGACGCTTGGCATTTGCCAGAGAACACCACGATTGGCAAATTCGCCACTGAGCACACGTGACAGACGTGACAGAGGCTGGAGACACTGTGGAGAGTGATTTGCTGCCTGCAACATCCTTCAGCATGACCGGTTTGGCAGTGGGTCAGTAATGGTGTGGGGTGGCATTTCTTTGGAGGGCCACATGGCTCTCCATGTGTTCGCCAGAGGTAGCCTGACAGCCATTAGGTACCGAGATGAGATCCTCAGACCCCTTGTGAGACCATATGCTGGTGCCGTTGGCCCTGGGTTCCTCCTAATGCAGGACAATGCTAGACCTCATGTGGCTGCAGTGTGTCAGCAGTTCCTGCAAGATGAAGATATTGAAGCTATGGACTGACCTGCACGTTCCCCATACCTGAATCCAATTGGGCACATCTGGGACATCATGTCTCGCTCCATCCACCAACGTCACGTTGTACCACAGACTGTCCAGGAGTTGGCGGAAGCGTTAGTCCAGGTCTGGGAGGAGATCCCTCAGGAGACCATCCGCCGTCTCATCAAGAGCATGCCCAGGCGTTGTAGGGAAGTCACACAGGCACGTGGAGGCCACACACAATACTGAGCCTCAATTTGACTTGTTTTAAGGACACCAAAGTTGGATCCAGGCCCCCATTGGTTAATAAATTTGATTTCCATTGATGATTTTTGTGTGATTTTGTTGTCAGCTCATTCAACTTTGTACAGAACAAAGTATTCAATGAGAATATTTAATTCATTCAGATTCAAGATGTGTTATTTGAGTGTCGCATATATGTATATATATATATATATATATATATATATATATATATATATATTTAGTGTGGGAGGTTTCATGGCTAAATTGGACCAGCCTGGTAGCCAGTCTTCATTGATTGCACATTGCACCAGTAAGAGCAGACTGTGAAGGTTCAATGAGCAGGGTAAGAGCACAGTTTTGCTCAAAATATTGAAATGCACACAGTATTATGGGGGATGTTGCATCCTGTGGATCCTGACTTAAACTGAGAAAGAGCCCTAGTACCAGGATTAAGATCAGGCTTATCAGTCCTGTCCACACGTTACAAAAAGCCATGCTAAATTTGGCACAGGTCAGTTGTTTTCTTCGCCGGTTTGAGATGTTGGGCCATATGGGTCCAACCCCTTTGTACCTGATCTTTCCCCTCTTACCCCGTCGGTTGGTTTGGCTCCTGTAACGGCAATATTAGCTGACAGTGGCTCTTGTGGATCCAGGATGGTCTCTCTGCGATTTTCAGAGCTGTCGGTGTGGTCAGGAGAACACGGTATGGCCCTCTCCAGCAGGGGGTGCTCCAATCCTTTATGTGGAATGTCTTAATCAGGACCAGGTCTCCAGGCCTCAGGTTGTTCTGTGAAATTGGAGCAGAATTTACTGGCAGACTACTGGACAACTGTACTTCTTTTGTTTGTAACATTTTATTCATCCATTCAGCTAATGATGTTTCCTGCTGTGCTTTTCCTATGTCATCCATTTCTGATGGCAATGGAAAAGGTCTGCCATATACTATTTCAAATGGAGTGAGACCAGTTTGATTTGGAGTTATTCTCATCCATAATTTAACCAGGGATAGGCATTCCGGCCATGGCCTCCCTGTTTCTTCCATTGTTTTCCTTAATCTATTTTTTATTGTTCCATTTGTTCGTTCAACCAGCCCAGCAGATTGCGGGTGGTAAGAACAATGTTTTTTTAACTGAAACCCTAATGCTTTAGAGCACAGTTCTATTACATTATTTACAAAATGAGTCCCATTATCTGATCTTATGATTTGTTGGATACCATATGTAGGGAAGAAATGTGTCTAAACTCTTTGCCACCGTGAGCGCATCATAGTGTTTTGCAGGGTACATTTCTACCCACTTTGAAAATGCATCTATAACCACTAAACAATATTTCTTTCCCCCTGACCATGATAACTCTATGAAATCCATGTGTATCGTGTGAAAGGGATGAATTGCTGCTGGGAACTGGCCTCTTTTGGGTCTCATGTTCCCCTGTGGATTATGTTTGCAGCATATAATACATGATCTACAAACGTTTTTTGCATAGTCAGAAAAATTTATGGTATGGAAATGTAGATTTACTAAGTGTACCATTCCCCCGCTCGACACATGGGAAACCCTGTGTGTCGCATGGGCTGCCGTCTTGTATACATTTTTTGGTAATATTGGCTTATTTTCCAAATGATAAATGTCATCTTTCTTTATGGCCCCTCTATTCAGCCAAGATTTAACTTCTGCAGCTGGTGCAGATTGTTGTGAATCTTTCAGCACATCTCTATCTATAAATAGGAAATCTGACATTTTCAAAGTGAGAGGAAGTCTCGAAGCTATTTTAGCAGAAATATTAGCAAAGGTGTTTCTCTTTGTTTCCATGGCTTCATTAGATTGATGCGCTTTACATTTACAAAGTGCTATCTTTGCAGGTAGCTGGATAGCTAACAGCAGTCGTTTTAACAGATTAAAATGTGTCAATTCTGTTCCAGATGATGTTTTAAACCCTCTATTCTCCCATATTTTGGCAAAATGGTGAACAGAACTGAATACATATTGGTTGTCTGTATAAATGGTTAGGATTTTTCCTTCATATAGTTCACACGTTGTGATAACAGCATACAGCTCTGCAGTCTGTGCTGAGCATGTATGGGGCAGGGCCTGTGATTCTATAATTTTAGTTTCAGTGGTTACTGCATAACCAACTCTGTTTTTTCCATGTTCATCTTTTGATGCTGACCCATCTACAAAGATTATTTGTGAGTTTTTCAGAGGTGTCTGAGAGATATCTTGCCTAGGTTTTGTCTCTTCCTCAACCTTTGTTTTGCAAGAATGTGGTTTCCCATCTTCTGCAGTTGGAATTAGCGTGCTAGGGTTCAGTGGACCACATCTTTGCAGAGTTATATTTGGTTGTGAGAGTAGCAATGAGGTCAACGCAATATGCCTTGCATGAGTCAAGAAAGGAAGTGAAGTTTGTAGCAATACAAGTGACACTGAATGAGAAACTTTCAGTGTGAGTGGGTGGCACAGCACAATTTCAGCTGTCTGTTTCACAGCTTCTGCTGCTGCGATGCAGTTCTGCAAACAATTTGGAAATCCGCATGCCACCGTATCTAATTCTTTAGAATAAAATGCTAAAGGTCTGTTTTTGGAGCCAAATGGCTGGGTTAATACAGCTTTCATATAACCCTTACATGCATCTACACAAAGTGTGAAAGGCTGGCTATAATCCGGCAGAGCTAAGGTGACTGTTGTTTGAAGCACATTTTTTAGCTCTGTGAATGCTGCTTCTCCTTCCTTAGTCCATGTGATTTTGTCTTTTAATGTCATGTCTTTGCCATAGATCATAGATTGCAAGGGTTGTACAATGGCTGCATAGTCTGGTAGCCATTCTCTGCTAAAATTACACAGTCCCAGAAAGGACATCATTTGTTGTTTAGTTCGTGGTTTTGGGGCTTCCTGTATGGCTGTTTTTCTACTACTTAGGAGGGAACGACCATGTTGTGATAACATATGTCCCAAATAAATCACTTTCTCCTTGCAAAACTGCAGTTTATCCCTAGAGGCTTTGTGCCCGTCTGGTAGAGATGTTTCATAACTGTTATGGTAGCTTCATCACAGTGTTGTTGAGTGTCTGAAGCTATAAGAATATCATCTACATACAACAGGACTTGACTATGTTCAGGCACCTCACAGGTGCTCATAGAGTATCGTAAGGCTTGTGTATATACATGTGGACTTTCACTGAAGCCTTGTGGTAGTCTGGTGTAAGTGTATTTTTTCCCTTTAAACTGAAAGCCAAATAAATGCTGTGACTCTTCATGCAGTGGTACTGTAAAGAAAGCATTGCTAAGATCTACCACTGAGAAATATTTTTTATCTGGAGTTAATGAATGCAGTAATGTATGTGGATTCGAGATGTTTGGAGCCATATGTTCCACAATTTTATTTATTGGTCTAAGATCCTGGACCATCCTCCACTTTCCTGTGCTGGCTTTCTGCACTGGAAAGATGGGTGTGTTGCATGTAACATCAGGTGCTTCCCTTAATATTCCTGATTTCAGCATGTCCTGTATTACTGGCTTAATACCCTCTTCGGCTTCTGGCTTCAAGGGGTACTGGCGAACTACTGGCCGTTTTTCAGATATTAATTTAACCTTATATGGTGGAAACCCCTTTATAAGTCCTACATCAGTCGATGATTGGGACCACAGTTCAGGTGGGACAGCAGCTAAGGCAGGCTGCCTGTTGCTCTCTTTGCTTTCAGCTAGGCCCTGTATCTGTCACTTTGCCTCATCCAAATGTGTCTTTGGATGTGTTGGAATAATTGAATAAAGATTTGTCTTATAGTTTCTCCTATTTATTAACTTGACTATTTGATTATATAACTTTTCATAATGTATGTGTGAGTAAAGGATGTGTGAGTTTTGTCTGCAGGTTAAGGTCACAAAGTGGAGCTGAGCTTGCGAGAGAAGAAGCAGTCCAGTTGAGGAGGTCATAAAGAGGGGCTGATTGCACTGAACAAGAGGCCAGAGTTGACCCTGCAAAGGAGGAGACTGTGGGAGAGATGTTGTTTAAAGATAAAGGAGTTTATGACCTGTCTAAGATGCAACTGTTGTTTTCCCATCCTTTAGTGATTAATGTTCATTGTAACTAGGGACAATCCTAAATAAAAAGGAGGTTTCGGAGAGATGTTGTTCAGAATGGTTGGGGACTTGTAACTGAACATATCTCTGACCATTCTCCTCGTACGAGTAAATAACTAATACTTTGTCTCTCTCTCTTCTTTTTGTGTTGTTATAAGTATTGTTAGGTTGGTTAAACCTGACATTAATTTGGTCCTTCGAGAGCCGGATTCCAACTACGCCTGATGGTTCCAGCGGGTCGGTAGACTCCAGGAAAAGACCGTGCGCACGGCTGTTTTCAACAGGAAGACACACAGACCCTTTCCGGGACTGGATTTTGGCCCGCCCGCTGGAGTCTGACGGCTGACAGAATTCTGAGAGAGAGGAGAGGACAAAGTGGTGAGTTGAATCTAGATTTAAAAAGTGTGACAAATGACTGGGGGTCATTGCGTAAACGAAACAAACCCTGTAAACCATGGCACTAACAGGTAACAGCGGTGCGCCGGAGTCCTGCTTAAAGTATTGGGGAAAATACTGAAAATTCCGAGGTTAACAGCAGTGCGCCGGAGTTCTGCTTAAAGTATTAGTAAAAATACTGAAAATTCCGAGGTTATAGGGGACGACAGAGTCCTCTTAAGTATTAAGAAAGTAATACTAAAATTCCGTGTTTCCAGAACGGCGGAGTCTGCGTTTAAGTATTTTAAACAACAAAAAAATACTAAGTAAAATCTGCGTTTAAGTATTTTAAACAACAAAAAATACTAAGTAAAATCCGCGTTTAAATGTGTGTATGTGAGAAATAAATGGAGGATTTAAACCACTAGGTTTTACCTCATACCAAAAACAGTGGGATTGCAAGTGACTAACGTTTGTGGAAGCAAAGGCAAGAATTCTCCACTCGAAAGAGTTGAAGTGAGAATTACCACAAAAGGAGATTTTTCTGTCACCCTACTGAAGAGAAAAATCCAGTATTTAGAATACCCTATGTATTTATATGCTGGACCAAATTTAAATCAAAAAATGGGAAAAGGGTGATTTAAATAAACTAAAAAGGAATAATAATGTAAAGATTGGACATTTATGGAAGCACAGGATCAAATTAAAATATTAAAATTTAAATATTTAGATAAATGGATAACCACATATCATTATGATGGTCGTTTAAACTCTAAAAAATTAGGTGATCTATAGGATGCAATAATTAAAAGTACATTAAAAGTAAACGTGATTTAAGAAAAATGGACAAAGCAGTAATGTAGATGAGGATGTAGATTGTTGCTTAAAAGTAACTAAAAAGAGAGAAATGTGATGCAGGAGACAAGAATGGACGTTTTTGTGGAAAGCAGAAAAGGTCAGAGGGCTAAGAAGTAATTTTTGATAGACTTGCAAAGTGGAATAGCAGGACAGAAGAAGGGGAGTAAAAGAGTAGGTGGAAAGTTTTTGTTTTGTACCAAAGGTCTGATGAGGTTTGACAGGAAAAGATGGGCTAAAATGAGTCCCTTTGGTGAATAAATCCATCCCCACCATGGCTGTATGTTTTATTTGTGTTTATTTTTTATTATTATTGTTTTGAGATGCTGAAGGCTGTTGATACAGCGTGTCACGGAGGTTCATGGCATGACATGGGTTTTTTTCCTCTGAGTAACCTTAGAAAATATTTTACTCTTTTTAATAGCCAGAGTGAAACAAAAAGAGGAATCACCTTTTGAAGAATATAGGATTAGACTGATAAAAGTGTTTAAAATACATAGTGGTCTACAATAAGCAAGGAGCTTATTAACAGCAGTTAAAAAAAATGCACTACATGCTGGTTCCAGGGATGCAATTAATACCTGAGTAAGGAGACATTTTATAGGGTTCCCCACAGCAAATCTAGAAGACTATGTAAATCAGGCCCTCCATGCAGAAAAAGTTATGAAGGAAAAATAAATAAATAAATAAATAATTAAATAGGCAACACCTTTTTTCAGCAAGAAGAAGAAGAAGAGCAGATTTATTATTAAAACAACAGAGGTAGAGAAAAAATTAGAGGCAGAGGACAAAAACCGCAGGGGTCAGAGAGGAGTGAGCAGAGGAGATTACAGACAATACACATCAGGGTGTTGATGCTAAAAAGGAGTAGGACCACCTTATTACCACTATTAACTGGGTGTTCTGAATAAGCCACCCCTAGACGTAGGGAAAGCTTTACTAACAGAAGGAAGAAATGTCATTACTCGACTACAAGATCAGATGACACCAGATGATCTACATATTACCATGTGGTATAAAAATACTCCTGGACAAGATAAAATTTATGAAGAAGTATTAAATAAAGTAACCCCTATAAAAGTCATGGTAACTTATGTTTATACAGATAGGAAGAGTACGTCAGTTGCTGAAGTAGTGTTAGAGGAAGACACTAGGAAGCTCTGCAACATGTGGTCACCTCCACAAATATCAAGGATAAAGAACTCAAGTGGCATGATATGGGTAGAATAGTGCAGAGGGGAAAAGATGTCACAGACTGGTTTGTAACAATAATGAATACAGAAACTAGTGCATCCACAGGATTAATTAGAAAATTATTATTTTGGACAGTGACAGTGCAGGAAGGGATACATTTGCATACAAAACAACAATGAGAACTATTCCTTACTGAACAGGAGGAACAGTTTTTGAATGAAGTCCCTGATAAATTATGGTCAACAGACCCTACTGATGTCGGTTTAGTAAAGGAGCATTACCTGTTCAAATTAGAGCAAAAACAGAATACAGGCCCAGTGTAAAACAATACCTTTTGAAACATGATGCTCGTGAAGGAATAAAAACCAGTAATAAAGGATTTAATAACTGCAGGGGTGATAATAAAATGTGAGGACTCACCATGTGACACCCCCATTTTTCCAGTTAAAAAACAAGCTCCATCAAAAGGAAAGACAGGCAGTTCTGGTTTGCATTTACCTTTGAGGGACAAAGATATACTTATACCAGACTACCTCAAGGTTACTGTGAAAGTCCAACTATATACTTTCAGGAAATGAGTGCAAGTATGGCCAAGTTTGACCCTCCAGGAGGTAGTCAGGGTTGATTATATGTTGATGATGTGCTATTAGCCTCTCCTGATGAGGAGACCTGTAAAAATGATACAATATCATTATTAAAACATTTAGCAGAAGAAGGACACAAAGTTAGTAAAAAGAGACTTCAGTTGTGTAAAAATGAGGTTAAATACTTAGGTCATAATCTTAGCGCAGGGGGAGGCACAATTGTAGAAGAAAGAAAGACTGCAATATTACAAGTTCTAAAACCAGTAACAAAAAAGCAAATGATGTCCTTCCTTGGACTAACTAATTGTTGTAGAAACTGGGTGCCAAATTATGCATAAATAGTAGCTCCATTAAACAAATTAATGTATGAGGAAGAGCTGAAAATGACGTCTAAATTGAAATGGAGTGTAGAAGCTGAAGAAGCATTTACCAACATAAAGCAGGTTCTAGTTTCCAGATTATAGTAAACCGTTTGTTCAGATGGTAGATTGCAAGGGACATTTTATGACTTCAGTTCTGGTTCAACAACATGGAGATAAAATGAAAATAATAGCCTATTTCTTTTCAAAACTAGATAGTGTTGCGTGTGCGCAACCATATTGTGTGAGAGCTGTAATTGCAGCCTAAAAGGACAGTTGCAGTGCTGCAATAGTGTTGTTTCACCTTTTAACCTTAAGAGTTTCCCATGCAGTTTCAGCATTAATACTGCAGAATTAGAAAAAAAAAAAGAAGAAAAAAATTAGAAGTGATTTGCAGGATCACGAAATAGTTAATGTGAATGATTTCTCTAAAAAGATGAGAGTGGAGAAGACACAAACAGGATATGTATTGGTGACAATGGATATAGTGTTAGAAAAGATGCAACAATAAAGCTCACTACAGGAGATAGCAATGTGGAAAAAACATGGAGCTGAATTAAAAGATGAAAACTATATTTGACCAGATAATAAACCTGTCCTACCAAAGAACCTATAAATGGAAGCAATATTTGAGCCATCATGTTTCATAATGTCTCAACAGAGGGGAATAGTAGGACAGATATATTAATATTATATAACATATTGATTAAATTCTAAAAATTCTTATTAAAAAATCTTTTTGGAAAACATGTTTAGCATGTGTAAAACATAATCCACAAGGGAATTTAAGACAATGAAGGGGACAATTTTGCAAAACTAAGATACCCTTTTCAAACAATTAAAATGGATTTTATTGAGTTAAACCACAGTGAAGGGAAAAAGTTCTGTTTAGTCATTATAGATGCATTTTCTAAACGGATAGAACTATTTCCAACTAAACATTACAAGCACCTCAGGGTTAACACCCTATGAAACGTTATTTGGAAGACCATACAGACTACCACAGTTAAAAATAAGTGGGAGTTAGATGAAGAAGCTAACCTAGCTGATTATATGAGGAGTATGTTAGAAACCAACAGAAATAAATGTAAACAATGAGAAATGTTCTATTTCCCAGCAGGAAAACTAACTAGTGAAACCAGGAGACTGGGTGTTAATAAGGAGTGTAAAGAAGAAACATTGGTATTTCACCTAAGTGGGAGGATCCATATTAGGTATTATTAACCACTGCCAGGGCAGTAAAATAGCTGAGAGATCAACCTGGATTCACCTTACACATTGTAAAAAGATCATGTCGGTTGAAAGCTCCGTCAGGGGAAGTGATTTATAGACTGATAATAGGGTGGACCCAGACATTTAGAGTCTGGAGAGACCCGAAAGTCAGTGAAGACAATTAAGACACTGGAACCACTTAGAGGAGTAAAAATTTCAGCCAAAATGATTTCTAGATGGATGAGCAATGCTTTCCGATGCTGGGTGGTTATATATTTTTTTTCTTATATTGATTTTTATTTTTCTGGTATTTCTGGAAACCAGTCAAGATTAATTAGAATGTAACAACATCTGTTATGAGTTATATGAAACAAGTAGTGCTAAATCAAGGTAGTCAAGATAACCTAATTATGTGTACTAAACAAACTTCTTATACTTATGGTATTCAAGTGTGCGTGATATCAAAAACCACAGCTGTGGTGCTGATCCCACTCATTAGCTTGACTAAATGAGGAAGGTAAAGGACAGGATTATTTAACTAATGATAGAAGAGACACCTCATGGTCCATGATGGTAGCTGATGAAGGAAATAATTGGACACCAGAGTGGAGCACCACTGCTTATGCTAGTTATTAAAATAAGTTGTTTAAGTTCCATAAAGCTGATAATGCAATCCAGGTAACAAAGCAAAGAGAGTGAAAATTATGTTAGGAAAGTTAACCATAGATGACTAAGTTCCAGGTTATTACAGGAGTATCAGGAACAAATAACTGATTTTTGATGGTAGAGCAAGCTGCTAACATGACTAAAAGAGATTATGTTGTGTGTTTGGGTTCAAGGCTTTTATTATAAATAATTCCAGCTGTGATACCACAACTCTGTGTGATGGAAGTAATGAATCAAACTAATCCTAATGAAATGTGTCAGCACAAGGATTCTGTTTTTTTTCCTGTAATTAGAGCAGATAAGGATAAATCAGTTTTCCATAAGCGAGTCACCACTGGACACTATACATGTATAAATATGACAGAGAGAGGTAATAAATTGGGAAATCTCATTGCAGTATGGTGTACTACAATTGTAAAAGTAAACTAGAAACCTGCAAGCAGCTTTGAAGGCCCTCGCACCCCTCAGCGCAACTCGGGCTGTCGAGCGACCGCGGGAGGCTGGCATCGCCTCCTACATACGATGACACCGCGTCACTTCAACACGTCGTCACTAAGTAGTACTGTGAGCCACATGTCATATGATCTTCGGTCATGCAGAGTTTCGGTCTGGCAAAAAGCATTCAAAATTTCGAGTAAATCGGACCTCCCAGAAGGACGCTGCAGTTGCTTGTTTGTTTGTGGGTACGGCAAAAACGACATCATCAATTGACTGTGTCAAAATGTCAATCATTAACTCATGATCATGTATACTACATTTTAAGTGGATCCGATGATATATGAGGGAGATATAGCCCTTGAAGTGTCCTAGGGAGCGCTATTGATCCAATTTTAAATGTAATCCAATAGAGCTGTTTAGGGGCTGACAAAGATCAACCATATTCAGTTTGGAGTGAATCGGACCTTCCATATGGAAGCTACAGTCATTTGTTTATTAGTGGGCGGGGCTAGAGTGATGTAATGTATTGACTGTGTCAACATTGTCCAGCATTGATACATGATGATGTACAGGAAGTTTGAAGTGGATCCGATCGGGCATGAGCACTTGAAGTGTCGTAGAGGGCGCTGTTGAGCCAAATTCATATGTAATCTAATAGAGCTGTTTAGGGGCTGACAAGGATAAACCATATTGAGTTTGGAGTAAATCGGACCCTGCATGTGTAATTTAGAGTCAAACGTATCGCCATGGCGTCACATCAGATTTCGCCACGCCGCCACGGCCACACCCTCCTGCCAAACCTGTCAGTACTGTAGATGAAGTTAGACCATTGTGTTATCTGTCATTGGAGACAGTTTCATGTTGATTAGTTGAAGGAGATCAAATATGGCCCACACTAAGTGAAACATGACACTTCCTGTTCTGAGGGGGCGGGTCTTCGATGATGTCAGCATCTGATCAGTGAATATTGTTCAGGGCCAGAGGCCGATCAATCCCAGAAGGTTTCATGTGTCTGTGACTTTCTTTGTAGAAACTATAAGGGTTTTGTGTTTCATGGCGAGAAGTCAGATTTTGAGGCTTAGCCACGCCCACATACTTTCATGTAGCAAAAAGCTTTTGATAACTTTTGATCCCCAGTGCCTTAAGACCATACTGATTGATTTCGATTTCTGTAAGTCAAAAGCTGTAGGAGGAGTTCGCTCAGATTCGACGTGTGTAAATGAGACAAAATGGCGGCTTTGATCCAAAATCGCCGACTTCCTGTGGGGTTTGGACAATGGGTCCAAGATACTTTTTTGTAGGTCCTGAGAAGGTAAATAAGTGTACTGAATTTCATACACCTCGGACACAGCATGGCTTGGGGCTGGTTGTTTTAGTGCTCCTAGAGGGCGCTGTTGAGCAATTAGTCCATGTCCAGCAATTTTATCACTGGAAATCTTTAGGGGGCTGGCCCAGTATCAATCCTATTGAGTTTGGTGGCGATCGGCTTAGAAATGTGGAAATAACAGGCAAACGTAAGGCCATGGCGTGACGTCTGTCATCGCCACGCCGCCATGGCCACATCCTCCCGGCTAAAGTCTCTGTGTTCCAAACCAACTTAGACCATCTTGTTATCTGTCACTAGAGACAGTTTCGTGTTGATTAGGTAACAGGGGTGAAATTTGGACCTTTCACAGTAAAACATGGTACTTCCTGTTCTCAGGGGGCGGGGCTTAGATGATGGCAGGATGTGACCATAGAATATTGTTTGGGGCCAGATGTGGATCAATACCAGAAAGTTTTGTGTGTCTGCGCCTTTCCTAGTAAGAGCTATAACAATTTCAATTTTTTTGGCGAGTCGTCAAACTTTGAGGCCTGGCTCCGCCCACTCAGCATGCTCAAAAACTCACAATTTTGATAACTTTAGATCCCCCATCCCTTCTGAGCAAGCTGACCAAATTTCAAGGCGATCAATCAAAATCTCTAGGAGGAGTTCGATCAAATACGGAGTCTATAAATGGCAAAAATGGGGTGAAAATCCAAACTTCAATCCAAGATGGCCGACTTCCTGTTTCTTGTAGGATGTGGGTGCAAGAGAGTTTTAGGTAGTTCTTGGGGAGTTCTACAAGTCTTCCAAATTTCATAACTGTACGATAAACTAAGGTCAATGTGGAGGCTTTTTTGAAAATTTCAGGGGGGCGCTGTTGAGCCATTTTTATTGCGACTTTTGTGAAACCCTTAAAATACGTAAATTTTCACCACGACTGATGGCTCCGCCAAATTTGCTGACTTTTTGAATATGTTAAAGCCGCGAAAAAGGCGATTCATTTCTTGCCTGAATAATAATAATAATAATAAACATTCGAATAACAATAGGCCTTCGCAGCTGCTTTGCTGCTCGGGCCTAATAAGTGTTTTAAACTAGTCTCTAGAGGAGACATTTGGTGGTGGTTGTTTGATTGATTACCTTCAAAAGTAACAGGACTCTGTGCTTAATTACTTTATGGTTATATCCTATGTTAGTAGATTAAGTAACGGATGGACTATTTAGTGTTAAATCCACATGATTGGTGTGATAGGAAGTGCAGAGAAGCAGCTTGGCAGATTGAGGGAGACTACATACATAGATGCTATAGATGAATATAAATTAACTGATCAAGTAGCTGCAGGATTTGAATCAAGTATCTGTTGGTGGTGAACGTTGAACAGAAACGTAGACAAGATCAACTATATTCACTACAATGTACAAAAACTAGGAAATTGGACACAAAGCGGGTTTGAACTGTCCATGACCAATTGGCTTCAACTTCCCTGATAGCATTCCAGAATGGAATTGCTTTGGACATGTTGTTAGCTGAAAAAGGAGAAGTTTGTGCTATTTTTGGAGAAAAATGTTGCACATTCATACCCAACAACACTGCTGCTGGCTGATGGCAGCCTAACGAAAGCCATAGAAGGTTTGAGATCTCTAAATGGCAAAATGAAAGAGCATTCTGGAGTAGACACCTCGATGTGGGACTCCTGGCTGGATATGTTTGGGAAGTATAAAATTTTAGTATCATGAGTAATAATTTCCTTTGCAGTGTTTGCTGAAATTTTGACATTGTGTGGATATTGTTGAATGCCCTGCTTTTGTACTGTTAATCGTCTTATCACCACAGCTATTTCTACTATGGAAAACAGAGTTACACAACTCTATCCGTTATTTAAACATCAGGATGATGAAGATGACGAGGATGGGACAGACCACCTTTGCAGTTCCATTTCTATATGATTCTGTGATTTAAATGTCAGTAAGTACCTCTGAGTATAATTGTCTTTGTACTCATGAAAATAATCTTACAATTAAAAAATCTGACAGAAGTGGCTGTTAAGTGATATGAGAATATGAGCACATATAAGACAAACAGGGGGGAAATGTTGGAATAATTGAATAAAGATTTGTCTTATAGTTTCTCCTATTTATTAACTTGACTCTTTGATTATATAACCTTTCATAATGTATGTGTGAGTAAAGGATGTGTGAGTTTTGTCTGCAGGTTAAGGTCACAAAGTGGAGCTGAGCTTGCGAGAGAAGAAGCAGTCCAGTTGAGGAGGTCATAAAGAGGGGCTGATTGCACTGAACAAGAGGCCAGAGTTGACACTGCAAAGGAGGAGACTGTGGGACAGATGTTGTTTAAAGATAAAGGAGTTTATGACCTGTCTAAGATGCAGCTGTTGTTTTCCCATCCTTTAGTGATTAATGTTCATTGTAACTAGGGACAATCCTAAATAAAAAGGGGGGTTCGGAGAGATGTTGTTCAGAATGGTTGGGGACTTGTAACTGAACATATCTCTGACCGTTCTCCTCGTACGAGTAAATAACTAATACTTTGTCTCTCTCTCTTCTTTTTGTGTTGTTATAAGTATTGTTAGGTTGGTTAAACCTGACAGGATGAACTTTGACTATCCACCCTAGAGTGAGTTTCCAGATTCCTGTGTTAGGATCTACTTTCCAGTCAGAGCTTGTTAATGCCTCATATCTCCCTCTTTCAGCACACTGTATAAAGTTTTATAATTCTTCCCACTGACCCCCCACTGGTTTAGTTAGTGACAGATGAGGTGTACTGCCTTTAAACTGTTGGAGCTGTGTTCCTGACAGTATGATTGAGGTGGAGGATTTCCCTGTTTTGGGGTCAACATACAGGTGCTGTATGGTAACAGTCTGATTATTTTCTCTGTGAAAAACAATGTCATACTGATAATTTGGCCTTGGAGTATTTTTATATCTCATGGTTACATGGAGCTCAGTATCTGGCATGTACTGTGCCTCCTGGGAGGTTTGTTTTTCTCTGGTTCTCCTCAGCAGTTCTCGAGCTGTTGGTGTGGGGCCTAGATTGAGGGACCAGTAATAATGTGGCTGTGAGAGTTCATTTAGGACTAGGGCCCCTTCTTCCACTACAGCTTTCACACCTGTTTGTGTTGATACTATATTTATATGCAACTTTTGCATAAGATCTCTTCCCAACAGGTTTACTGGGCATTTTTGATTTATCAGAACGGGAGCCTGACAAGTAAGTTTTGTCTCAGGTTCTGTTATTGTTACTGGTGTACTTAGGTAATGTACCTCTGATGTGCCAGCTGCTGATCTAACATGCACTGCGGTGTTAGAATATTTTACTCTGGGTGGAGGTTTAGTTAGCACAGTTCTACATGACCCTGTATCACACAAACAGCTATATGCTTTGCCATTTATTATTATGTTTTTATATGGCAAATCTTGCGTCCTACTCAGTGCTATAAGTTCCAATGTTGCTTTTATGTCAACTTCCTCTATTTCACTACTGTTTTTCTCTGCTAGTGGGGGAGGAGGTTGGGGCTATGGCTGTAATTGTCAATTCTGGGTAGAATTGGGGTTATACACCCGCTTTTCATTACATTCTCTTGCAAAATGTCCTGGCTCATTGCAAATCCAGCAATTGTCATCTCTTGCGCCAGGGTTTTGTAAAATTGTCCTACATTCTCTAGCATAATGGCCTATTTTTCCACACCTCAGACACGCATTGCTCTGTGTGTAACTGTGTCGTGGCCCTCCTCCTCCTCCTCTGTGACCTCTAAATGCCCTCCGTCCTCTTTGCCCGCTTGCCCCTGAGCGATGCAAAGCCATTAAACTGTCTTGCATTCCAAACGTATCTGTCTTCCTATCTTGCTGTGTTTTATGGGCATGCTGCGCGTATTCTAAGGCTTGGGAAACAGTTCCTGTACTTTGATGAACCCAGTGTTTGTCTATATACCGTCTGAGTTCAATTTTAAGGCCTTGCAAAAAGGCTCTCTTCAACTGTTGCTGATAGGCTCCTGCCTCTGCTTCATCATATGGTACGGCAGAGTTTGCTCTAAAAACACATCTCATCCTGTCCAATAAATCTTGTGGGTCTTCTTCATCCTTCTGTTTGCATTGTGAGATTTTACCATAATCTGCTGTCTGTATATAAACTCTTCGAATTCTTTCAAAGAGTAAACGTAAGACGTCCCTTAAATCTGGTGAATTATGTGCTAATATGTCACCATTGTCATCGCATCCAGTGAAACCTCCTGCTACTCTGCACCAGCGGTGGCCAAACAGCTGGGTAAAACACTGGAGCATCTCTCTGCCATTAAAATGAAAACTTCCTCTGAGTTCTGTAATAGCGTCTAGAAATTCTTCCACGCCTTCTTGTATCGATGGGATACCTTTTAAAGCAGCAGTTCTGTCTTCCTGTGTCCATGGCCTATATACTAGAATAGTTGGAGGCTGTCGGTGATTAGCGTCACCTACGTTTGGATTTGCAACCTCAACTAAAGGAAATGAGTATTCCTCTAAATTTATTTCAGATGGATGAAATTTCTGTTCGTGAGCCATAAAGGCTTCGCCTGGGTATATGCTAGGAATTGTTTTCTTATCTTTACTCCTAGTTTGCACTCCTGTGTCCCACCAGGAATTAGGAGACCAAGGCTCACTAGAAGAGCTCTGTTCTTCTGTTTTAGAAGGATTGCTTAATTTGTCTTGCTTACTTATAGGAGTCTTAGGAACTGCTACAGTTCCTTCCATCTCTCCTCCAATTTGCTGTGCTGCAGCCTCCTGGCCTGCAGCTGTCTGCACGGCAGGTGGCTGCACTCCTCGCTGTCTGGATGCGACCACTGTTTCCTCATGTGGGCGCACCAAAACCGCAGCTGTCAGCTTCTCCTTCCGCCTCTCCTTCTTATCTTGCCTCTGAATGTTTCGTAACTTACTTTGTTCCAGCCATTTGTCTGATAATTTATACTCGACCTTTCTCTTTTCCTTTTTAGTTGGTTTCTTGGTATTCATTATTTGTAATTTTAAATCCCTTTGTAATTTTAAGATATCGTTAATATTTATTTTACCCAAGAAACCATGTTTTTTATTCCATCTATGACAGATCATACCTGCTCCTTTTACATAATTCTCCATAAACTTTACATCCCCTTCTAAGTTAATTAATTTACTTTGTTTCTTTCCCATGATGTTTAATTTTAGTTCACAATACTATAAATGTCCCAGATAGAATTTCACTGGCACGAGATTCAAGGAGAGGACATTAACACGCCCTTCTACTGCGACTAATCCGCAGCGGTGTTAATTTTCTGGGATTAAACCCGACCTTTATCTCCAAGAATCACCGTCTTTCTATTCTGGGCAAAAGAAAACACAAGACCAGCAGAATCTTGCTATGATTCTTCAAAATGCTTATTCTTCCAAACACACACAACAACACTCACACAGTTAGTATTTTAACATATTTATGTCCCTTCAGCAATATGTATGGTCAACCTAGTTTAGTTTATGAGCTCTCTTTATTATTCAACACTTAATTTCATTTCCTTCCGGTGAAATGTTGCCAACCAAATTACGCAGTTCACTTTACGGCGCCTAGTCGTTTTTTAATCTCCTTACCGCGAGATAACTACCTAAATTTATCACTATTTCTTTGCGGCGAAATAAAAGCTATCCAATGCAGTGTCCTTACCGGTGAGACACTACCAACGACTTTTAAGTACTTTTCTTCGTTTATTTATATAACGTTTACTCTTATCTCATGTACTGTATTTTAAAACTGTCTCACCTCGGAGTTGACTTCTAGGTGACTCTGTCGGACCTCCAGAGTCACCTGGCATCGAGCAAGACAATAACCCACCAGCCAGA